>NW_028246838.1:0-297000 GCF_964263255.1 Lissotriton vulgaris
ACTACAAATATTTCTTAAGAATGATTTCGTGCTCTTACCCGGACCTTTCTTGGTGTTTTGACAAGTATTTGGGGAAGAGGACTGCTGCAATAAAACATCATCCTGCTGTCTTTGACGTTTTCTAGCCTTTCGTATTCGACTTCTGGAAGGCATTTTCCAAACTATGAAAGAATCTGCAGTTGAATCTGTGAAAAAATATAATATAAAATGTTATTAACCACTATTACCAAACAGTAAATAAATACCAGTCATCTAAAACTTAATGCCGTACTAATTATTTAACATAGCAAATATTTTCCACCAGCACTGCATCACAAAAATGACACTCAATGGTACAAAACAGGCATACAACACTAATAAATCACTCCCTAATATTTTAAATCATTAATTCAGGATGACGATAAGATGTAGCCTATCTAAAGGTTTGTTTAGGCCCAGATCTTTGGACTAGGGTGAATGTGTGTCATTGATCCACATTCAGTCCATCACCTGTTTTGTTTATTTGAGGTGAGGCCAACACATGGTTGCAGATAAGATTTTCACTGAAAAAAAACCAAGGTAAAAAAACATGTGAAGGCCTACCAATGAAGTAAATCATTAAATGAAAACCAATACATTTCTGGAAATATGCACTACTAGTGCTTCATAAGATGTTTTGGATCATATTTATAAGTTATTTGAGTATCTAGTATGCTATTTTACATTCTTCATGGTGCAAATTTATTGTAAATACGCTCCCACCTGCGGTTGGCAAATTTAGATTTTGATTATGGGAGTTAGATAGGCATGTTAATAATTTCCCAAAAATGGTATATAACCCCAAACAACCTTTGAAGCAAATGCTCTTAGCCATGTTATCCACCTCCCATTGGATAACATGGCTAAGAAGTGCTTGCAAATGTGATAAAAAAAGGCCTGCAATGCATGAATATCGCAGAAAAATCAGCGATATTCATGCATTTTCCAACAAATGCTCTTAGCCATGTTATCCACTTCCTATTAAATAACATGGCTAAGAACTGCTCAGGGCACCATGAGGAACGCTTTCCATTTAAAAAGGGAAAAATAACATCAAAGACACTAAAATGCCTTCTAAATATGAACCCAAACAACCTATGAAGCAATGTGGAAAAAACTGCCGCAATGCATGAATATAGCAGAAAAATCAGCGATATTCATGCATTTTCCAGCAAATGCTCTTAGCCATGTTATCCACTTCCAATTAAATAACATGGCTAAGAACTGCTCAGGGCCCCATGAGGAACGCTTTCCATTTAAAAAGGGAAAAATAACATCAAAGACACTAAAATGCCTTCTAAATATGAACCCAAACAACCTATGAAGCAATGTGAAAAAAAACGGCCACAATGCATGAATATAGCAGAAAAATCAGCGATATTCATGCATTTTCCAGCAAATGCTCTTAGCCATGTGATCCACTTCCTATTAAATAACATGGCTAAGAACTGCTCAGGGCCCCATGAGGAACGCTTTCCATTTAAAAAGGGAAAAATAACATCAAAGACACTAAAATGCCTTCTAAATATGAACCCAAACAACCTATGAAGCAATGTGAAAAAAAACGGCCACAATGCATGAATATAGCAAAAAAATCAGCGATATTCATGCATTTCCCAGCAAATGCTCTTAGCCATGTTATCCACTTCCTATTAAATAACATGGCTAAGAACTGCTCAGGGCCCCATGATAAACGCTTTCCATTTAAAAAGGGAAAAATAACATCAAAGACACTAAAATGCCTTCTAAATATGAACCCAAACAACCTATGAAGCAATGTGAAAAAAAACGGCCACAATGCATGAATATAGCAGAAAAATCAGCGATATTCATGCATTTTCCAGCAAATGCTCTTAGCCATGTTATCCACTTCCTATTAAATAACATGGCTAAGAACTGCTCAGGGCCCCATGAGGAACGCTTTCCATTTAAAAAGGGAAAAATAACTTCAAAGACACTAAAATGCCTTCTAAATATGACCCCAAACAACCTATGAAGCTCTAACAGTACATATCCTGAAATTTAATTCATTTCAAAATTCGTTTTTAAACACAGCATATAAATCAATTGTATACCTGCATTCATGAAGAAATGACTAAAAATGTCCTTGAGACACATGAAAGTGTTTTCTGGAATGCCCTAGCACCATTTTTGGGACACTATTAACATGGCTAGGTAACTCCCATAATCAAAATCTAAATTTGCCAAGCACAAGTGGGAGCGTATTTACAAGACACTTGTCCCATGAGGAACACTTTACATTTTAAAAGGCGAACACAACATCTTAGACACTCAAATACCTTATAAATATGGCCCAAAACAACCTATGAAGCTCTAGCAGTACATATCCAGAAATGTAATTGATTTCTTAAATCGTTTTTAAAAGCAACATATCTGTTTCAGCTTACATAACAGACCATGAAATGGCCTCCATGTATTACAATATCTTGTGTAACTGCATGCCAGAATGTTACACCAAATATGCAATTATAATTTCTCTTTGAAACTAATTCTATTAGTATATCACTAGAGACAAAACCACATTTTAAAAACACAGCTTTCTTCATCATTTTCTCCTTAAATCATACTATTCTCTATCTAAATTAAATAAATCTTTTCTCACCTTAGCAAATATTTTTTGAGTTTTGAAAACAGTCTCAGAAATACACCAAATTGTCTTCAGCAGAAGAAAAAGGATGCACTCCAAAGGCTGCAGCTATTGAAAGCACAGAAATACAGATATTCTTTTCACATATCTCTCATATTAGCCAATCATACCTCTTCCCTCACTTTTTTCAAATCAAAACCCTTCCCCCCTCTGCCCTGTCTGCCTTGTTTCCATAGCAACCACCTCCTGGAAGACCTCTCATGTTTGCAAATTCACACAACAATGTTTCAATTGAACTCTGAACTCTCAGTGCACCTGCGTATCCAGTGCAATCTTTCATTAAATGTTTCTTCCTTGACCATTCAAATTACATCTTTCAAAGAACACATCCATGCACCCTAACTTTCTGTTTTCAGAAATGGAAATGCACCAATCACTGCTAATGAATCATTAGCATTGTAAATCCACAGTTTTTTTTCTTTAGAAACTCCTACTGTTTCAACTGCCCTTTCATTACCACACTTCATCTGACTGCAGAACAACCTTCTTCCACCATGTTTAACGTCTGGATTGTTGGACATAGTTACATCCACTGGGCTCAAAGGTATGCTGAGAGCAGAAATTTACACAACCTCAATTTACAAGATGTGGAAATTAAGTGGTTGGGCCAAAGAGGATTAAAATGTCACCAATTGATACCATTGGTGAAAACCTTTATGCATTTGCCAAAACCTGACCTGTTAATAGTGCACTGTGGAGGTAATGATTTGGGCACTTTGACAGGGGTAGGTCTGGAAATGCTTTTAAAGGACACCTTGGAGCAATTAATGGCACTTTTTCCTCAAACTGCCTTGGTATATTCCAATATATGCCAAAGACAGAAATGGAGGTGGTCCAACCAATTTTGTCCACAAATTGAGAAAGCGAGGAAGCATGTAAACAAATCTGTTTCAGCTTACATGAGAGACCATGGAATGGGCTCTCTGTACAACAATAACTTGCGTTACTACATGCAAGATATCTACAGAGGAGATGGAGTTCACTTCTCAGATGAGGGCAACAGAATTTTCATTCTGAATTTAAGACTGTGCATTGGTACCTACTTATAAGTACCTAAATGTACCATAAACCCAAAAGCTCTTCTCAGAGCTACCCTACATCTGATCACTCACAATTATTATTTTTCTCTAACTTTTTTCACTAATTTTCCACAAAATTCGCTCCCCGGAGCGCTACCCGGTTCGCTAACCGAAAGCTAACCTCGCGGAATTTTTTTAAAAAAAAATGTTTTTCCGCACATATAAGCCTCCTCAGCCACGCTCAGAAAACCTAGGGGGTCAAGATAAGTCTACCATGACCCCTTCTACCCATTCTAAACATTATTTGCCCTCCATCTTGTATCTTAATGCGAACGAAACACAAAATGGTGGACTCCCGTGACGCTTAAGGTTCGCTAACCGGGCAGCTTCCCGGAAAGCGGTCCTAAAAAAAGGCGGGAAAGTAATTTACAGAAAAACGACTAGAGACGCTCTCACCAAATATAGATTAGCTCATACTACATAACAATCCCTTCCATTCTCACAAATTTCATTGAAATTCCATTTAGCCATTTAGCCTGTAGACCTCTCCAAGTACCGTGAGGTAAATTACTTCACAAAACACATCTGAATTGTTGGAATTGACAACCAATGAAAATGTTACTTTCATTTTCTACTTTTATTACCTGACATTTAATTGGTTATATACCTGTATATATATAAAGGGAGAGAAGGAAACACAGCCATTTTGACTACTACTTCTTGTTGTACCTCCTATTTCAATAGCTTCAAAAAACTTCAACTTCTTTGTGAAGGTAAGTTATAATTTAATATATTGTGCACTATGACTTAATATAGTAGACTTTTTCTGCTACATATACACTATCCCTCTGTAGTAGTAATGTATTTAGATAGACTTCTCTGTTATAGTTATCAATGGAGTAAGGCTTGTCTTGGTTAAATCACATACACTTTTTTATAGTCCTATTTCCACTCTCATACTATACACTGCCAAAAGATAAATTCACTGATAAAAACTGCCTATCTAAAATTAATCCCAACAGTGCCCTATCTCTACTAATATATATTTTTTTAATCCAAATTTCAGGCAAAATGGAAGGCGAGCAGCAAGTTTCATTTTCGATTGAACTGAAGGAGAGCAGCCAAGACAAACTTGATGACTTTATGGATGACAGTAGAGACCACGAACTTCTACAATGTGTTGAAGCAGTAGACAACTTGCTTCAAAATGAAAAACAATTACACCCTATAATAAATTATGACATTTCTGACAATGAAATGTTAGAAAATTTAATAAAGTATGAAACACAATCATAATAAAAAAAATAAATAAATAAAGAAAACAAAAAAAAACAAGAAAAACAACAAACAATTAACATACAGTATTAGAAAAGTCTTTCATTCTTTTATCCATAAAGTTCGCTGCCCAGAAAGCTATCCGGTTCGCGAACTTGGCGCTTACCACGCAAAAAAAAATTATTTTTTTTGGACCCTCCTAGGCCCTTTTAAAACCTCCACATAAAACCTAGGGGGTCAACGAGGATCTACTATGCCCCCTTATGGTAATTTCCCCCTTTGTTTTGGCCTCCTCTTGTCTCTCGATCCTACCGAGAGACAAGATGGCGGCCGCTCCGGACTGTTTAGAATGTTGACAGACACCGGAGGGCCAATCAGCTTCTCATCGCAAAGTTCCGTTACGCGAAAGGTTCGCTAACCGGATAGCTGCCCGGAGCGCTGTTACAGATATATATCTTGATTTAAACGTTAATTTCTCAAAATCCACTGAAGCACATATATTGAGACCTAGCAAAGGCACATCAGGCTAACAGTCCCTACAATTTTGCCAAGTTTCGTGAAAATCCATTCAGCCGTTCGGGCTAAAAGTGAGTCCAACCGCCCTATGGAAATTAACATGGGAAAAAGGCGTTTTGGGACCCCCCTTTTTTCTCGGCCCCCCCTCCACAAAACCCCCCCAAATTTTCAAGGTCTGCTCAGAAACAAAATGTGCCATTTTCCTGAAAATTTCAGCCAATTCCGTCCACAAACGCAAAAGTTATTAGGCATAGAATTTTCAGAAATCCCATAGGGAAAAAATCCTAACTATATATACCTACTGGCGACCGCCAGTAGGTAATAAATATATATATATATCACCAACTTCTCCTCCTTTTACGAGCAGAACAAAAGACAGAGCAGGGCTCATTCGGTCGTTTATTTGAAAGGTGAACAGCATGACCGGTTTCGGCTACAAGCCTTTTTCAAATGCCTCAGTTCAAAGCCGGGTTGCCTGATAGGTGTCTTATTAGGCTCCTCCTTGCCCAATAGCGAAGTGCTCACTTGCAACACATTAGTCTGCAAACTTCTCAGAAGCCCAAATGTCAAGACTACTGGTCCCATAATGGAGCATGCTAATTATGAAAATGTGCTGCAGGAGGAAACTCAGAGAAATTTCAGGAGAATATCGACCTCCTGTCCCCTACTTCCAGCCTGGCCCAACCACAGAAACCAAGGCTGGAGATGTGGGGATAGTGCCGGCGCCTCTCCACACAGTGTCGGACTGCCCCATGACAACAGCATCTCGGTCACCCAGTATGTAGGCGGCGGGTTGCGAGTATCCGATCCCTCAGTAAAAAACAGTTCCACTTGCCCATGTTATCGCAACCAACTTCATGGAAGGGTCCTTTGTACGCGCCACGGGAAAGCACGCTTCATATCACACCAACTTCTCCTCCTTTTATGAGCAGAATAAAGGACACAGCGGGCGTTTATTTGAAAGGTGAACAGCATGACCGGTTTCGGGTACAAGCCTTGTTCAAATGCCTCAGTTCAAAGCGGGGTTGCTTGATAGGTGTCCTTAATAGGCTCCTCCTTGCCCAATAGCGAAGGGCACCTGCAACACATAAGTCTGCAAACTTCTCAGAAGCCCAAATGTCAAGACTACGGGTCCCATAATTCAGAATGCTGATCATGAAAGTGCGCTTTCAATATATTATATATATTATATATATATATTACATTTTTAAAATATATATATTCACTGAAAAAACCATAGGTTATAGACCATATATAGTTAGGAATTAGCATTTACAAAACCTTGAAAATTCACTGAAAAAACCATAGGTTATAGACCATATATAGTTAGGAATTAGCATTTACAAAACCTTAATTTACTCGCACAAAACCATAGAAATTCGCATATATAGTTAGTTGCAATAACTATATATTGCGCACCCGCAATCCACTGCTGATGATGTCACATATTACATCATTCATGACATGGTCAGTGACATCACTGATGACAACATCCAGTGACTGTATGTTTCTGTAAAGTTAAAATATGTCTTACATATTGAAGAATGAGTGGATGTATAAGTGTCTGGATGAAGGATTTAGTAGGTGCATGACTGACTGTATGAGTGAGTGATTAAATGTGTCTCACTGAGTGCATGGGTTAGTGACTAAACTGTCTTAACCTCATCGCTGCTAAGGAGATTTTCCTGGTGTGCTGGATTCTTTGAAAACGGGTGTGGTCATGACGGAACGGTTCCGTCATCAGCACAGCTCAACTGATGCTCATGACGGAACCGTTCTGTCATGAGCATCGAAGGGGTTAATTTGTGCATCATTATGTCTGTTGTTCTGTAAACTGCTGCTTGTGTTGATCAATAGCTATATGAGTAACTATATGGGTTATTGAGTGGTTGCCCAAGTATTTGTATGGTAGACTGAGTGTGTGTGTGGCTGGTTGGGAGATGTGTGACTCTGTGCAGATCAATGTGTTCTTGTATCATTGATTGTATAAGAGAGTAAGTATGTGTTAGTATATGTTTGAAAATGTAAGGTACTCTATGTTTAACTGTATTGATTAGAAAATGAAAGTGTGATTGATTCTTTACAGGACTGACTAGGTGTGTGAGTAACTCCATGGATGAGTGGCAGAGTGTGAGTGTCTGTATAGGTGTATGAGTGCATATGATAGTGTTATAAAGATGAGTGATTGTATGTATGAATGATTGTATGGGTGAATGAGTGAATGTGTGTGTAGACATAGAAATCAGTGAGTGCATATGTAGTAACTAGTATTGGTGTGTCAATGGTTTAAAAAATTATATTCTGTATTTCACACTTGATGTAACAGAGGTTATATTAAAGTGTGAGGAGATGCATTGTATTGTCACATGAATGATATCATCAGTGATGTGACCATTGATATCAAATGAGATGTCATCAGTGATGTCATTTGTTATGTCATCAGTGATGTCATCAGTGATGTCATTTGAGATGTCATCAGTGATGTCATTTGAGATGTCATCAGTGATGTCATTTGAGATGTCATCAGTGATGTCATCAGTGATGTCATTTGAGATGTCATCAGTGATGTCATCAGTGATGTCACTGACCATGTCATGAATGATGTAATATGTGACATCATCAGCAGTGGATTGCGGGTGCGCGATATATAGTTATTGCAACTAACTATATATGCGAATTTCTATGGTTTTGTGCGAGTAAATTAAGGTTTTGTAAATGCTAATTCCTAACTATATATGGTCTATAACCTATGGTTTTTTCAGTGAATTTTCAAGGTTTTGTAAATGCTAATTCCTAACTATATATGGTCTATAACCTATGGTTTTTTCAGTGAATTTCAATGATTTTTTAATAGCAAATATCAAAAGCTGTCAAATGTCAAGTACGTGGTAGGTAAAAACATTTTCGTGTTTATGCACGCTGATGTGCTTTGAACGCTGCCCCCCCTCACCCCCCCCTCTTTTCTCTTAGGAGTACTCTCTCTTTGCAGATAGTGAAGGGTAGTTAACGCAGGCCTTTGCCCCCGTTGTAATCCGTCGTGCCTGCTTCTCTCTCCATTTGATTGATTGTTATCCAAGCATTTACTGTTTTAGAATTGGTTCTCTTTGGTTCATTCTCTATTTACAAACAAGCACAGAATCGCAATACTCTGTTTAGTCTTTGCAGATAGTGAAAAATCGTTTAAAAAAACAAAAGGAATCGAGCAAAATCAGTAGGCCACTAATGGGATCTCTTTTTGACCTCGCTAAAATAGAAACATTAAGAACAACCCCTCATGAGAAATACGAAACTAGTGAGATGAACTTCGCTCCACACCATGATGGCTGCAAGACAGCTCGGCTCCGCCACCCACCCCACCCAAAATAACGACAAACCCTATGCAAATATTATAAATATATACAACACACCAGCAAAGTAACAGGGTAAAACATTTTATTAAATAACTATTTACATAACTATTTTATACTTTTTGTTGCCCGATCCGGCTAGCTCAATCGATCGAGCATGAGACTCATGCACTCTGATTCCTTGGCCTCAGTCTAGCATTAATAGTAAGATTTTCATACATGAGTGTACTTTTTGCCTTTTGGTGACTCTTCCATTCTGAAAATTTTTCCACAATCTGTTTGACCTGAAATGATTACACAAATAAAACATTTGTGAGTTTTAAATTTCCGGAGAAGTATAATTCACCAATAGCTTTCTCTGTAGATCTTTTTCCATTAACAATCCCAGATCCATCACCCGCCCAGGATATCACTACTGTTAGTTGTCATTGTTGCTTCTGTTTTAATTAAAAATGTTTTAAGGTGTTTACTGTTTTTGTTGCGATGTATATATTTAGAAGTTATTAAAGTGTTATAATCCTACTAATTTTTTATCGATTATTGCTCTTTGAGATATTCCCTGTCTACAAACAGAGAATAGAAATATTCTGTCTCCCTTTGCAGATAGTAAAGGATAGGTAATGCGGACTTTTGTCCCCCGTTGTAATCCGTCATGCCTGTTTTTCTCCCCACTGATTGATTGATTGGCTGGACATTTATTGTTCAAGGAATAGTTCTTTCGAGGTATTCTCTGTTTACAAATAACGTGGAATAGAAATATTCTGTCTAGTCTTTGCAAGTAGTGAAGGGTGGGTAATGCGGACCTTTGTCCACCGTTGTAATCTGTCATGCCCATCTACTCCCCACTGATTGAGAAACTAGTCCCACCCGGACCATTTATTAGAGGTACATCATCTGGATCAACCGGAGAGTACCCCTAATAAAGAAGACATATGTAAAATACGAAGTAATCACTGTATCCTGTTAAACAGAAACTTTAGCATGAAACACACTTGAAAAGGAAGGGAAAGAAATCGAACAAAATCAGTAGGCCACTGATGAGTTTTTGACTTCGATAGAAATAAGAAACATGGAAGTGGTGAAAGAAGCCAAGCTTGACGTTACGGCAGCCACGAGGTAGCTAGGCTCAGCCACCCCCCCACTGCTCCAAGCATGTCTGTCCCACCGCCCGCCAAGCCCATTAACGGTAACATGAAATAGCTACAAATCAGCAGATACCTACCCCCATTCCGGAAACTCCCGAAGTGCAACACGGCCACGCCCATCCGGAAGATGAGGCCTCGACACGTGCAGGGCGGGGCCCAGCTAACCGCCATCAGCCGTGGGGTGGATGGCCCGAAATGTACTGGTCTCCCGATTCCCTTCTTCTGCCGCCTTGCAGGCCACGGGGGGGGGATGTCTTGCCTCTGCCTCCGACCCCCCACCCCCTCTTATCGCCTGGTCCGGACATCACGGATATCAACGCCAGGTGTCGGCGTGGGGTGCGCTGGGAGGGAGAGGCGGCGCGAACGAGCCTCTACCTAACAAAAGTCGATTTCGAAGCCAAAATCTAAGGGCATTGTTCTCGAGCCTCCAGAACCAATTGTAGACGTCCTTAAGGCCAAATTGGATCTCAAACACAAAAAGATTTAAATTAATCCTGATACTGGGCATATTTCGACTAAGAGTCGAGCAAAACACAAGCTTCCTGCAGAAGACACTGCTGATAACATTCCCTTAAAGAGGAAGAAGGACATAGCTAACAGCCCATTTTATCCTGCCCCACAATCCTCTCCACCTCCACCATCTTCTCCACAAATAATAATTGAAAATCCATTACACATAACAACTCAGAGATCTCCACATACAGATCCAGATGTGGATCAGGGAGATGAAGATGCTCACTTGTACCTGCAGACCCATGGAATGATTACACCATTGACCCTCCGGAAGACAATGAGCCAGACCTCTATCCTGCTAAGCTATCATCACCAGATGATAATATGGCTTATCAACAGTTCATTCCTATAGCAGCAGAGCATCATGGGGTACCATTACATAAAGAAACATTAGATGAGGACTTTTTATGTGAAACACTTAAGTCCACACATCGGTCAAGGCAAACACTCCCTATGCTTAAAGGCATGATGAGGCATGCAAATTATATCTCTAAAGACCCTGTCAGAGCACGTATTTTAACTCCAAGAGAAGATAAAAATATAAATCCTCACCATCAGATCCTGTGTTTATTGGGGGACAATTACCCCTTGACTCGCTAGTAGTGTCCAATTCTTGCAAATGAGCTAACTCACAGACTACTTGCGATGCACCTCTCAGAGACAGAGACTACAAACTTATATATGCCTCTGAAAACTGTTCAAGCTGATAACCACTGGTGCACCGCAATACACAGGACCTACTAGCTAGATACAACAGGGCACATGAAGATGAAATAGAACAACTGCTCGAATATTTCCCAGATGAACACAAGTCTAAAAAGCAGCAGTTAGTTGAAGAAGGGAAACTCATCTCATTCCTTAATCAGATGTACTTTAGACACAGCTGAAACTGTAGCTAGAGGGATCAAATCCAGCATTCTCCTTAGAAGGCATTTATGGCTAAGGAACGAGATTAAGCCTGAGGTTCAACAGTCCATTTTAAACACCACCTTTGACAAGGAACATCTGTTTGGTCCTGTAGTAAATCAATCCCTAGAAAAGATTAAAAAAGACACTGAAGTGGCAAAATTCATGGGAGCTCTCCAGTCCCCATCCAAAAGAGGCCTCTTTTGCTGCTCATTTTACAGAGCAGGGTCCAAACCAACATCCTCAGACCCAAATGTTTCCTCTTACTAAGGCAACAATCAATACTTTCCCTCCTGAGGTTTCTGAAGAGGGGGATATAGAGGAAACAATTCCAAAGGTAGGGGTAAAAGCACCACACCACGTAGCACCCCTTCCCCTAATAAACAGTGACTTGCCCACACTTTCCCTGATCACTCAGCACCTATCGGGGGAAGACTTCAACAGTTTCTCCCCATGTGGTAATCTATAACAACCGTCAATGGATGCTCGACATTATCCAACATGGTTATTGCTTGGAGATTTCCTCCAATTCACCAAATATTCCACCTCGCGTTCACAAACTGTCGTCAGACCATTTGCAGTTACTCAAACAAGAGGTGCACTTTCTCTTATAAAAGGGAGCCATAGAAACTGTTCTGTTTCAGTACCAAGGTTCAGTGGTTTACTCTCTTTATTTTCTAATTCCCAAAAATGACGCTTCCTTAAGACCAATTTTGGATCTCAGAGAGTTAAACCACTATATACTATCAGAACATTACCATATTGGTTGTTCTTCCTTAATGTCCTGCATTTATTTTTTCTTTTTTCTTTTATTAATATTGCCGTGCCTTGTATATAATTGCAAAACATCTTAATAAAAATATTTAAAAAAAAAAAAAAAAAAGAACAAACCTTGCCAGCCAGAACTTTCATGCGGCTACTTGAAATTATGGCATCATACATTGCAATTGTACCTCATGCAAGAATACACATGCAACCATTACAAGAATGCTTAGCACGTCAGTGGAGTCAGTCATAGGGTCAATTGATAGATCTAATGATGGTGGACAGCCGCACCCATCGCTCTCTGCAGTGGTGGAACCCACAAATGTATCAAACCGGTGGCCTTTCATCGGCCTTGTTCCACAAGTTGTGCTAACAGCAGACGTATCTCTCACAAGTTGGGGTGCACATCTCCATCATTACCCAATTCAAGTTCTCTGGTGAGAAGAACACAAACGTCTCCACATCAACTATCTGGAGCTTTTAGCAGTGTTTCTAGTGCGGAAAGCTTTTTAGTCTCATCTCGCAGGCAAAGTTGTCCTAGTCCGCACTGACAACAAAGTACTATATATAAAAACACTCTCCAACTGTCACGCCTGTCTAAAACAATTTAGAAATGGGCAATCCATCACAAGATTCACCTTCTGGCAGAACAAGTCCAGGGAGTGAACAATCACATTTCCAACCTCAGCAGAAGGAGCCAGCAAATACACAAGTTAGAACTTCATCCCCAAGTTCTCCTTCCATGCTTTCTACAATGGAGATACCCACAAATCCATCTCTTCGCCACAGTAAACAACACACAATTCCCAAACGTCACCTCCAGGTTCCCACACCCTCTCTTCAAAGGCAATGCCCTACGGAAGAATTGGTCAGGGATATTTGCTTATGCTTTTCTGCCTCTCCCACGTCTTCTGTTTCTGGTTTGGATACTCTGGCAAAAATCACTCCCACTGATTTTGGTAGCTCCCACATGGGCCCATTAACTGTGGTACACCACCGTATTAGAGCTTTCAGTAGTTCCAAATCAAAAGCTACCTCTCACCTCCAGGCTCCTCACTCAGAACCATGGAAAAATCAAGCATCCAAATCCCAAGGAGCTCAACTAAGCAATTTGTCTCCTGAAGTCCTAGAGTTTGGATATTTAAATTTGCCATCAGACTGTATGACTATTTTGAAAGAAGCTAGAAAACCTACTACCAGATCTTGCTATGCACCAAAATGGAAAAGATTTGTTGTTTACTGCAATAACTGCAAAATTCTCCCTCTAGATGCTTCTGTTCAGAACATTGTCTGTTACCTTCTAAACCTACTGCACTGTGGGCTAGCTTACACATCTGTTTGGTCGCATCTTGCAGCAATAACTGCGTATTTGCAAAACAAAAAGCATTTGTCTTTGTTCAAAGTTCTTGTCATCAAAACCTTTATGGAGGGTGTAAAGAGAGTTATTCCACCGGCACCAATGTGGAATCTTAATGTTGTACTAGCAAGACTTATGGGTCCACCCCTTTACCACTAAATAAGTGTTCTTTACAGTTTCTCTCATGGAAAGTTGCATTTCTAATCACAATCACTTCATTAAGAAGAGTTGGTCAGCTGCAGGCACTAATCATAAAAGAGTCCTTCTTTCAGCTCCATAAAGATAAGGTAGTTATTCGCACCAATCCTAAATTCCTTCAAAATTGGTTTCTGCTTCCCATATTAACCTATCAGTTGAGTTACCTGTGTTCTTTCCTCAACATGATTCAGTAGCAGAACAAGCTCTTCACACACTTGATGTCAAAAGAGATGTATTGTATTATATCAAAAGAACAAAAGAATTCGTAAAACATGTCAACTGTTTGTTTCATTTACACCACCTCCCAAAGGCAATCCTATTTCTAAATCTGTAATTTAAAGGTGGAGTGTTAAATGTTTCAATCTTGATACTCAAAAGCTAAAAGAACTGTATCTATACCCCCAGAGCGCATTCCACTTGCAAAATAGGGGCATCTATGGCCTTTTTAGGTAACATTCCTATAGCTGACATTTGTAAAGCAGCAACATGGTCTACACCACACACATTTAACAAGCACTATTGTGTGGTGAATGTACTAGCACACCAACAAGCCAGTGTAGGGCTGGGAGGGCTACAAACACTTTTCCAGACAGCTGCAACATCTACTGGTTAACTACCACTTTAGGAGAATTCTGCTATACAGTTTGTGCAAAGCATGTGTATCTACACATGCCCCAAACAGATTTTTTTACGTACCCAGTAAGCATCTGCTCTTGGCATATAGAGCTGTAGAGTCAAATGCGCCCACCCTCCTCCCCGGAAATACAAGTGCTTGATAGATTCAAAAACTTTCAGTCTACATGCTACACTATTCATCAACTTATTCAGTGACAAGCTACAAAAACAGATGGATTTGAGGAGTGGGTGGTGGTCATGCTCCCTTTGATTTCAAACTCATGCCAGCCAGCCGAGGAATAATTTAAACAAAAAGAATCATCACTGACAGATCCATGCTGTATAATTATTCTGTTCTCCAGCAACCACACCCAGGTGCGGCCAGCACCGATTGGACGTAAGGGGCGGGGCAGGATGGGGGGGATGAATGAGGTAGGGGGAGGATGTTGGAAGGGGAGGGCACGGGGGAAGGGGCTATGAAAAAATAAATTACCAACTTACCTTTTTGGCACTCAGATGCTTTCTGGAGGACTGGGTATGTTCTCCATGTAGGCTTTAATGCAGCCTGCAGGAAGAACATGCGAAGTGCGCAAGACTGATTTGGACTGTCCGAGAGAGCTGCCCAAGCTGTTATTGCGCACTTTAGGAGGGTGCTACCACTTCCCCCCCGCTCCTCACGCAAAGCAGTGTGCGGATACCTAATTCTGATTTTACCTAATTCTGATTGCAAGAAGGGAAATATGCAAATTGTGGACTCAAACCTCTGTGGGCGCAGGGACAGGACTGATTTTCATATGGCTGAATCCAAACTGGAATCGCATGGTGAGCAGCAAAACAATGGATTTAGGCCCAGATCTCTGTACTGGGGTGATGGATCAAATTGTTCTGCATTCTGTCCTTCAATTGGTCTTTTTGCATTTGTCACCCGAGTGGTATGGGTATGCTGACGTGTGTATCGGGCTCTCCATGCCACTGGAGTCAAGCTATCCTGGCTGATGAGGGCTGACCGAAACCGGTCCTAGGATGCTTGTTTCCAGTCCAGGGAGAACCAGTCCTAGCAGTTCGGTTTGGACTGTTCCCATTGGGCGCAGGCTCAAGACTTATTTGCATATGACTGGGTCCAAACTGGAATGGCATTGTTGAGCAAAAAAACGATGAATTTAGGCCCAGATCTCTGTACTTGAATGATATGATATTGCTCTCCATGCCACTGAGTCAAGCTATCCTGGCTGGTGAGGGCTGAAAGCCCGAAACCGGTTTTAGGATGCTTGTTTCCAGTCCAGGGAGGACCTGGCCTAGCAGTTCGGGCTGGACTGTTCCCATTGGGCGCAGGGTCAGGACTGATTTGCATATGGCTGTGTCCAAACTGGAATTGCAGGTAAATATTGCTTACAACTAATTTTTTACAACGCAGACTTTGACCCCGCATACCTTTTCTCCGCATAGTGCACCCACCCGCATTTTTTGTCTTTACAACGAAAATCGTTGCTAAAGTATGTATGGTAAATGCACATACGTTGTAAAAAAAGAATTTGGGCGATCCACGTCGTGCACAGCCCCTCACAGAAAGACAACGTGATGCAGGAACCACGAGGAGAGGGAGGTAAGGGGGAATGGGCCTGGGGTGGGCGTTAATTTTTAAGGGATTAGGGTAGTGTTTGTGTAGTTTAGGGTAGTGTTTGTGTAGTGTAGGATAGTATTTTAGGGTTTAGGGTAGTGTAGGGTAGTGTTTGTGTAGGGTAGTGTTTTAGGGTTTAGGGTAGTGTTAGTGTAGTGTAGGGTAGTGTTTGTGTAGTGTTGGGTAGTGTTTTAGGGTTTAGTGTAGTGTTAGTGTAGGGTAGTGATTGTGTAGTGTAGGGTAGTGTTTTAGGGTTTAGTGTAGTGTTTGTGTAGGGTAGGGTTTTAGGGTTTAGGGTAGTGTTTGTGTAGTGTAGGGTAGTGTTTTAGGGTAGGGTTGTAGGTGTAGTGTAGGGTAGTGTTTGTGTAGTGTACGGTAGTGTTAAAGGGTAGTGTTTTAGGGTTTATGGTACTAGTGTTTGTATAGTGTAGGGTAGTGTTTTAGGGTTTAGGGTAGTGTTAGTGTAGTGTAGGGTAGGGTGTATGTGTGTAGGGTAGTGTTATAGGGATGTGTTTTAGAGTTTGGGGTAGTGTTTGTGTATTGTAGGCTACTGTTTGTGTAGTGTAAGGTAGTGTTTTAGGGTAGTGTTTGGGTGTTGGTGTAGTGTAGGGTAGTGTATACGGTTTAGGGTAGTGTTAGTGTAGGGTAGTGTTTGTGTAGGGTAGTGTTTTAGGGTTTAGGGTAGTGTTGGGGTGTAGGTGTAGTGTAGGGTAGTGTTTGTATAGTGTAGGTTAGTGTTTTTTGTAGGGTACTCTCACTTACCTTTAAAACTTTTACTAGGAGTATACCTTTAACACGCATGCCTTTGCATTGTAGTGGCATGCCTGGTAAAATATAGTTGTGGTAAAATTTTGAGTGTCATAAATTGTGGGGTGATTGACTTTGCGTGGTAAAAATTTCATGGTGATGGTATGCGGAGTAATTGTCAGGGGAGTAACGTCATATATTCGTAATGACATGGTGAGCAAAAAAAACAATGGGTTTAGGCCCAGATCTCTGTACTGGGGTGAATGTATGACTTTGTTCTGCATTCAGTCCATCAAATGTTCTTTTTGCATTTGTCACCCTGAGTGGGACGGGTATGCTCAGATGTGAGTCCTGGGCTCTCCATGCCACTGGAGTCAAGCTATCCTGGCTGATGAGGGCTGAAAGCCTGAAACCGGTTCTAGGATGCTTGTTTCCAGTCCAGGGAGGACCTGTCCAAGCTGATCAGGCTGGACTGTTCCCATTGGGCGCAGGGTCAAGACTAATTTGCATATGGCTGGGTCCAAACTGAAATGGCATGGTGAGCAAAAAAACGATGGATTTAGGCATAGATCTCTGTACTGGGGCAAATGTATGACATTGTTCAGCATTCTTTCCATCAAGTGTTCTTTTTGCTCAAACCTCTGTGCAGTCTTGGCAGGCATGAAAACAGTCTGTGGTCTACTTTGAAAAGATGGACAAGTGGGAGAAACTGTGGGGGGAGGCTATTGGGGTATGCTGAACCTTTCGCTAAACTGATCTGTCCACTGATTACATCTTCTCATAGCAGTGGGCCTAAGAAGTTGTACCTGAGGTAGCCCAGTAATTCTTTATTGCTAGAAGAATGTCCAATCTGCCAGGCACATGAGTTGCTACAGTTCCAACAAGTGCTTATCACTAAAGATTGGAGATAGTATGAGGACTGAAAACAAAAAGCTGTAGGCAGAAGTAGGAGAAAATAAAATGATTCTAAAACAAGTTATTATCATTTTATTTTCTGTGTCTTTCACTGCAACAAAGCAGTGGAGAGACACTCCTCCGCCTTAGTGGAGGATATGCCACTGACCATGCCAAAGGTCGCTGTGATAAACCAGGGGAGTGATGGGGGGAATGGACTTGGGCTGCGAGGGGAACAATTTGTGCAAGTATAGAACTAGTACTTCATTTATCCTTTCACAATATTAATTCCAAATAGAGTTTCTAGTGTCCATTCCTTGGGGGTTACCAAGGCCATGTATTGACTCTAGGAGTGATTTTCCTTTGTACTGCAGGTTGCTGAACTTGTAGGGACAGAAAAGGAAATTGGAACATTTGGGGCGTGCTCTACACAGCATTGATGGGGTCCCAGTATCATGGAATTAAGTCCATCAAACTCATTGACTCTTTCCTAGCTTCAGATATGAGAGAAAGGTTTACTTTAGTGATCTGATTCTTAAGTCAAAGCCTTTGGTTCTGATCCCAGGGCTGTTTCTAGTTTAACTCCACCTCCAGGCCCCAGTCATTATTGTACCTAGTGCTGCCTCCAGTGCCATCATTGGTATGGGTGTAATTGGGAAGACTTGGAGGGGAGCATAATTACATAGGAATGTGTCCGGTATCTTTGCTGGATGCCATAGATAAGTTATTCTTGAATGGAGTTTTATTTTATTTAGAATCCAAACCTTGGCTTGATGACAATTGTATTTTGCCCACATCACACATTGCTTTCTGCTTTAAACAGGGTTTGATTGACCAGTGATTCAGGGTGCATTTGTTTATTGCAAACTAGACACAACGTGTAAATGCTATCTTTTTGGAAATTTTTGACATGAGAGGTGTCTTTGATTAGGTGAATACCTAATACCTAAGCTGTATTGCTTTGGTTTACAATAAGGTGTGCATTATGATGACACTTGTGCATCAGTTAGATAAGGCTCTCGTGGTGATCTTAATATTGCATTTAATGTTACAAAAGTTGTCAGACAATGCTAGGTGCTGACTCATACCTTCTGTAATAGTTAAAAAAAGACTTAGGTAGCTGAATAAAAATTACATGTTCTGATATTGTGAACTCTGCTGGTATCCTAACTTTTCTTGATTTGTAACATGCCCAATATTATTGTCAAGCACTGTTAATGTTAGGTGCTTTTGAGAGATTCCTAGTTCTTGCTAATATGAAGGTACCCATCTTCTTAAGTCGTCCATCATTCACGTGAGCTCACATACTTAATTACTTAAATGTTTCATTTAATAAGAATTGTCCAGTGCCTAAACCTAGATATTCTCTTGCCTCGAGTAGCAATTATTGAAAGCTGGGGACCCATCACCTAAGTAGTTTCTATGAGTTGAACCTCAAGCAATTCGCAAAAATACAAAAGCAAGTATACACAAAACAAATGCTCAAATATTGAAATATTTTGTTTAACTCAAGATCAAATATAGAAATAGATTTCATTTTAATATTGCTTTATTTCTATATACAATATTTTAATGTATTAATTATTATATGATTTAATTTTATAATACAGTTCCAGACCTCTTGAGTTGGCCTCGCAGACTGCCAGGGGTCCTCAGACCACAGGTTAAGAACCACTGCTGTAGATGATTGTTAAATCTTACCCATGCCACTGCTTTTATTTTCTGAAGAGCAGAATGCCGCCCGGAAGCCATTATTCATCTGTTATTGGAACTATCCACATGCTGTATTTTATATAGATACTCTGAAATGTGATGAACAGCTCAAAAAATATACAATTTGGCTTGATGACTTACACAAAATATTGTTTAGTGGCTCTAAAACATGATCATCTTTGATAAAGTGCTTTTAAATTGTTCACAGATTCTGAGATAAAGCAGGTTCAAAGGAGGAATATTATATGAAGTATATAGTAGAAGTGCCATCGCTTTGAGCACAGATTGTTGCCATACTGTGAGTCATATTTAGATCCAGTTTGTTCATTTTATTTGAGACAATATTATCATCAAGTTAGACTAAGGCCCTGATTCCGAGTTGCTTGCTAAATTCCAACCCTTGTTTAAACCCCTGTTTTGGCATGGGTTGGAATTACGATTTTGGTTTAATTTAACGCATCCTCTAATTATGAAATGCGTTAAATAATTCAAAAGTCACAACATTTCGTCAGGTCAACCCTACCAAAATTTAACAGGGAAAAACCTATGGTATTTACCATGTCATGTAGATGTTGGTCCATTAAACACCATGATCTGCACGTTATTTCCAGAAACTTGTAAAGATGCTATTTATCGCACCCGATAAATACTGAACCTCGTTGGATTGTATTTACCAGGCCCTAAGAGTGTTTCCACTTACTGCTAAATAGAGTCTCCGGAAACATTCTGGTTCAGGGCTCTGTGAACATACCCCAGAAACTACTATGCATTTTCTCTGATTTTACCCTGATACATCGTAATTGTCAAGAACTTTGCACTAAAGAGCATTCCTGATCTTTTGTGCATTTTCCTTTTACTAAGTATATTTATTTTGCATGGCATAATCATGGCCATTTGCTGAAATTATGAATAGCAATTTTATACTTTGTTTTGGTGGGGGCCTAGGATAGCTGTGTTTTTTAGTGGATAGATCTGGTGAGTGTGTATGTGTGGTACAGGAGCGAGCTTTGCACAGGTTGCAGCCTGTTTAGCACTATATTGCAATATCTAATGCCTGTTTTCTGTCCATTATTTTATTTATAACATGTATTTGTAAATGTGTATTTATATATTTTTATTAGGTTGGAGGAAATTTACATTGCATTATAGCTTTTCAAAGACTCAACTGGCAAAGATTTGGTCCATGGAATTTCCAGTATGGTAAAGTCAGACCAGAATCGCAACCTCGTGGAATCATTAAGTCAGAAAGTGAAGACAACGTGGCCAAGAAGACGCATGGGCGCTTGGGAAGATCCTTGAGTGCCGGATTCCAGCAGGAACAAGTCTGGAAAAAGTTGTCTAATGTAAAAGAGAGAATTAATCATGCATCGCATGAAAGTGATACAGACAATGATGGGAAAGATTAGGAAAACTGAAGGAGTGAAGAATCTGCAAAATAGTGTAGGTGTTATCAGTTGAGGTATATTATCGGGATTGAATATTAAGGTCTTGTTCACTTCAAACTATTACCTCTGATATTGTTAGCTGTTTTTACACTTTGGTATTAATTGTGACCAACTGTGGCAGGCACAAAGATGATAGTAATGGACACTTTTTGAAAATTCGTTATTGTTGTAGGTATGATCCCATCCACCTAAGTTGATAGTTGTTTGACATGCCAGATAGTGTAGGATGTGTGGATGATGTTTAAAGAATACATTGCTGACAGTATTAAAGAGTGACCAGAGTTATAAATGGAAATATGGAAAACTATTTGTACGCTATATGTTATTATAACATAACCATATTTTGATTTTGTTTTGCACATCATGTTTATAACTGCATGGACTTTGCTATTATTTTGGATTAATGAACACTGTACATGGAAACTCATGAAACAACAATCAAGTTCATATTTTGTATTTTACATAGTTTGAAAATTGTATAAATCAAGGTTTTCCAAGTTATGTCCTGGAGAGACGAATTTATGCTAGAGCTTTTGGAAAAAAGTGGCTTTGTAAATATTTTTCAGTCATGTTCATTGTGTGTAAATGCATTTTAAGTGATATTCCTAAAAACCTACCATGAATATGATTCTTTGACCCCCAGTGGATACCCTAGGTTTAAATTGCAGGACATCGTGCTTTTGGCTTATTGATTTCCATGAGGGGTTAAAGAGATGTGTCACATAGAAAATGTTATTAAAGGTTTGTATTGAAACAAGGATAATACTAATTCTTTTTTATTAATTATTTATTGTATATTTTTGTTTAGAATTCAAGTTTACACTGGAGACAGCCTTCTAAAAGAATGTTGTAGTGGAATGCATGACATTTATGACCCCCTCTTGTACTGTATCTTTATTGATGATAAACCGCCCTAATGGTCGTAATCAATTATGTGCTTTTTAGCATTGCAATATCTGAGTGTAATATTTCAGTTTTTTTTAACCAAATACTTTATTACATTTTGTTTATTTTGATAATTATATTTACTATGTGTATACTGCTTTTCCAAGCACCACATTAACAATCGCTTCTTCCTGGTAATGTGTTGAAGGGTTTGTTTTGTCTAGATTTGCATCTGTTTGTGTTCCCTTTTATTATGCTCCTTCTTAAAAATCTGGAACTTTTCTCGACTAATAAAATGTGTTTCTACTTTTCATGTAGTCTTCTTTTCGCGTAAGTATTGGTGCACTTGTTCATTAAAAAAATAAAAAGCTGTGTAATCCATTCATGTTGTTTGTTTCTTCTATAGTGTGTAAATGTGATGAAAACCCCTCTTAGCTGATGCAACATGACCTCATCCACATCCATCCAGAGGGAGTCTTGAAAGTATTTTGATATTAGAATTTTTCAGACTGAAATATATGTATATTTTCATTTATTTATTTATTTATTAGAAAAGTGTACAAAAATACAAAAGAATAAATAGACGTTCATGTTTCTTACAAACAAATGTCTATTTTTTTGTATTCCTTAATTGATTTCATTAAGCAACATCATTGTAACTACATCCTACATCAGAGGTCTCCAACCTTTTCTGCAACAAGAGCTAGTTGAAATGAAATCATCCCGAGCTACTAAAGCTGTTTGTGTTGTAAAAGTGACCACCAATTAACATACAATTTGCCCCTCTCACACTTCTTTGTTGCTTGTTAATGCAAGCACATAAATCAGGGCTACTTCTGATTATGTAGGTTTATTTGATTTAACCGTTTACTTTTTCTACATTCAAATACAAAAATGGATTCCTATTGCATGTATGAGAAACACACGAAACATATAACACTTATTCAAAAAATATGCAAATCATGAATGACTCCATTATTTACAAGAACATGAAGTCCAAAACAAAAATGCAAAAACAAAAACACTTTGCACATTGTTTTCTATTGCGGCAAATATTAAAGTTTTACAAAATGCCTATATCATGAATTGAAAATTTCAAAGAATCATTGAAGGACAAAGAGTCTGCAAGAAGGCTAATAGATACAAATCAATAAATGCAATATCGCAGTGAGTCCTGTGCACTTTTATAGCCTTCTTGATGCCGACGCGTTTCAAACCCGTAAAATCAATAGACGGGGTCTCATCAGGGCCTTGTCACTTCTATCCTTTCTCTGTCTAGAAAGTGTGCAAACGAGAGGGAGCAATACTTTAGTTTTTGATCTCACCCATTATGCTTCGCTTGACCTCTGTCTATGAATAATTGTGTACCTGTAACTTTGCGTGTAGCCGGATCCAACAGGTTCAACAACCTCCTCGCTTTTTCTATGTCTCAGGGTATTCTGTAAGATAGTTTTATCTATTAGTGGGGTGATCGCCCCTAGCTAATGGGCGGTGCTCGTGTTTTCATACCTGTTTATGGCACCGCTGTTCTTGGGATCAATGTCCGTTTTCTCCTTATTCTCTTCTGTACTCTGCTAGTGTTTTATTTATGTGGTTGGATTTTATCCTCCCTATGCAAGAAAAATTAGAGCTGTTTGTACAGCTGGATGGAGCAAAAATGTGTTATATGATTAGCACCGACAATTACTTGAGTCGATCTACCTTAAAGGGGGACGTCCCTCGGCGGACGTGAAGATGCTCTCTTTGGGGTTGCGGCACTGTTCCTCCTTAATCTGTCGGGAAACAGCATGATCTATATAATTCTATGCCTTACGCTCGCATTTCTATTGCGTTTCAGATATTAGTTTCTTGTCTTAGTTCCTACCTTTTAGAAGACAAGAAACTCTTCATAGAAAAATCCGGCAATCTTTAGCGCACTGTCGCTCTCTACTTCCGCGTTACAGCTGGCGTTTTGACAACAGCAGCCATCTTGCTGCAGACGTGATAAAAAGCTTTTAGTCACGTGATCAAAGATTTGTGGGACATGTAGTTCTAAGAGGTTTAGGTGCCGCCTAACTCGGAGGTTTTATTTTTTTTAAAAAGAGGTTATCTTTTCGTTTTGGTACGAATCAAAAAGTCATACACGTACCATCCGTTCTGATGCTGACTCGCGCAAAGCACTATATTGGTTTTAACCACTAAGTTGTAACAATGCAGATTAAAGCCTGGAGACCTCGGACAATGTATTTAACCCACTCTGGGTACTGTTAAATTTCATAGTTAAGTATGCTTCTTTGGTGAGAAGCACATTCTCAGTGTCAGGGGGACATCTTGCTTGGTTGATGCTGTATAATACTGTCCATTGACGACCGATAGTGTCTGGGTGCGATTCGTGCCTGGAACCGGTCTCCAAATATGTAGATTATTTCCTCAAACCATTTGTGAGCAAAGTCAAGTCGTACCTGAAGGACAGCACCAATTTTTTGGTGAAAGTCGAGGGAATCGAGTTCAACAATGAGACTGAGATCATGGTGACGATGGACGTTACGTCCTTATACACGCAAATCCCACAAGATGAGGCGCTGGAGGTTATGGAAATGTATCTAGAAACCAGAGAGAGGCCCCACCAGGTCCCAACATCATTTATCCTTCAACTGGCAGAACTAACATTGAAGAAAAATTACTTTTGCTTCAATGACCAGTTCTTCATTCAGATAAAGGGTACGGCCATGGGTTGTCCCTATGCGCCGGAGATGGCAGTATTGTACATGGCAGAATACGAGCATAAATATGTTGAAAATAATAATCCATTCAAGACTACATCAAACAATGGTGGCGATACATTGACGACATGTGGCTCCTGTGGCAGGGGAGCCTCACGGAATTGATGGAATTCCACCAATGGTTGAATAACAAACATCAGGACATTAAATTCTCTGTCGAACACAGTAATAGCAAGATGAGGTTTCTTGATGTAGAAATTTTCAATGACGAGGGTCACCTAAACGCGTCTTTATATAAGAAAAAGACCGACAAAAACACAATCCTACATCACGCGAGTGCTCATCCTAGAAATCTAAGAGCCAATCTCCCCTATGGACAACTTCTTCGAATAAGAAGAAATTGTTCAGAGGTCGCGGAATATGACCGTCATGCACAGACATTTTGCGGAGAAATGATTAACAGAGGCTACCCCAAAAAATTACTAAAACATTCATACAAAAGGGCCAGGTATACCCCACGGGAGTGTCTGTTAACACAAGAGAAGCAAAAACCAGAGCTAGACAAGATGGTCTGTGTGACCACTTATGGCCCAGACACCCACAAAGTCAGACAGATGATCTTAAAAAATTGGCTCTTGCTGAAGGAACTAGAATGTCCTTTCCCGAGGCTGATATTTGCCTACAAAAAGAACCAGAGCATAGGCCAGCAACTGGTGCGTGCTGATGTGCGAATACAAAAACCAAAAAGCGACCTAATCACTAAATGGGGTCTCAAACCCATTGTGGGACACCACAGATGTGGTAATTGTGTATCATGCGATACCACAATCGAGGGATGTGAATTCACCCACAAAAACATCAAATGGAAAAATGTAGGATTTTCCAACTGTCGGACACGAAATGTCGTGTATGCGATAGTTTGTCCATGTGACAAAATTTACATCGGTAAAACTAACCAACAAGTAAACACTTGCATCACGCAACACCGATCACGAATAAAAAATAAGGTGGCCAATGCACCTATGGTACAGCATTTCATAGAGACTGATCATCGAGAAACTGATTTTAAATGGACAGTATTATACAGCATCAACCAAGCAAGATGTCCCCCTGACACTGAGAATGTGCTTCTCACCAAAGAAGCATACTTAATTTTGAAATTTAACAGTACCCAGAGTGGGTTAAATACATTGTCCGAGGTCTCCAGGCTTTAATCTGCAGTGTTACAACTTAGTGGTTAAAAGCAATATAGTGCTTTGCGCGAGTCAGCATCAGAACGGATGGTATGTGTATGACTTTTTGATTCGTACCAAAACGAAAAGATAACCTCTTTTTTTTTAAAATAAAACCTCCAAGTTAGGCGGCACCTAAACCTCTTAGAACTACATGTCCCACAAATCTTTGATCACGTGACTAAAAGCTTTTTATCATGTCTGCAGCAAGATGGCTGCTGTTGTCAAAACGCCAGCTGTAACGCGGAAGTTGAGAGCGACAGTGCGCTAAAGATTGCCGGATTTTTCTATGAAGAGTTTCTTGTCTTCTAAAGGTAGGAACTAAGACAAGAAACTAATATCTGAAACGCAATAGAAATGCGAGCGTAAGGCATAGAATTATATAGATCATTCTGTTTCCCGACAGATTAAGGAGGAACAGTGCCGCAACCCCAAAGAGAGCATCTTCACGTCCACCGGGGGACGTCCCCCTTTAAGGTAGATCGACTCAAGTAATTGTCGGTGCTAATCATATAACACATTTTTGCTCCATCCAGCTGTACAAACAGCTCTAATTTTTCTTGCATAGGGAGGATAAAATCCAACCACATAAATAAAACACTAGCAGAGTACAGAAGAGAATAAGGAGAAAACGGACATTGATCCCAAGAACAGCGGTGCCATAAACAGGTATGAAAACACGAGCACCGCCCATTAGCTAGGGGCGATCACCCCACAACTATCATCACACTAATAGATAAAACTATCTTACAGAATACCCTGAGACATAGAAAAAGCGAGAAGGTTGTTGAACCTG
Organism: Lissotriton vulgaris; assembly: GCF_964263255.1. Taxonomy (NCBI): domain Eukaryota; kingdom Metazoa; phylum Chordata; class Amphibia; order Caudata; family Salamandridae; genus Lissotriton; species Lissotriton vulgaris. The sequence goes on from NW_028246838.1 coordinate 26,375, forward strand.
TTTGATCCGGCTACACGCAAAGTTACAGGTACACAATTATTCATAGACAGAGGTCAAGCGAAGCATAATGGGTGAGATCAAAAACTAAAGTATTGTTCCCTCTCTTTTGCACACTTTCTAGACAGAGAAAGGATAGAAGTGATAAGGCCCTGATGAGACCCCGTCTAATGATTTTACGGGTTCGAAACGCGTCGGCATCAAGAAGGCTATAAAAGTGCACAGGACTCACTGCGATATTGCATTTATTGATTTGTATCTATTAGCCTTCTTGCAGACTCTTTGTCCTTCAATGATTCTTTGAAATTTTCAATTCATGATATAGGCATTTTGTAAAACTTTAATATTTGCCGCAATAGAAAACAATGTGCAAAGTGTTTTTGTTTTTTCATTTTTGTTTTGGACTTAATGTTCTTGTAATTAATGTGGAGTCATTCATGATTTGCATATTTTTTGAATAAGTGTTATATGTTTCGTGTGTTTCTCATACATGCAATAGAAATCCATTTTTGTATTTGAATGTAGAAAAAGTAAACGGTTAAATCAAATAAACCTACATAATCAGAAGTAGCCCTGATTTATGTGCTTGCATTAACAAGCAACAAAGAAGTGTGAGAGGGGCAAATTGTATGTTAATTGATTGTAATATGGTCCAGCTCCTCCCACGTCCCAGGACCTAACTCCTTAAGCTTTAGCAGTAAAAGTGACCACAGCAGACAAGATTACGTTAGTGTCCACATTATGCAATATTTCTGGCACTGATCATCTCAGTACATCAGGCAGGATTGCCAGCAGTAATGTACAAAAGGCTTTATCAATTTCAAATGCCTCAACAGGGATATTACATAGCAGTGAAAGAGGAAATGCCCATGGCACTAAGGTTATGATATTAGTAAAAAGTCTGCCCAAGTACATATTATTTATCACTCAAATATCAGCTTTAAATATATTTTAAAATTAAGCAATTTTTTCGAAACATCAGCTATTGAATTTTGAAAATACACACATTTTCATCTCAAATACATACTCTCATTCTTGGTATACATATATTAATTCGAACAAGAAAAAAACATCTATTTGATTAAGCTGGGCACACAGGAGAGCTATCAGTTGCTCACATGCTACTTGTATGGCTGGTGCAGATTTGTAGGAACCTTGGAACTAGATGTTGCTCAGATGCTTAAAGGATACTGAAGTATGATACCAGTATCCCGATAGTCTATTCTGTTGCAGGTTTCCTATTTTCAATGTGGTGCGCTCGAAGGACATTCATAAAACTGTCATGAAAGGTGCTATATGGTCTTTCTTCGGGATAAGAAACAACTATACCTACCAATTTTCACCCGGGAAAATATTTATCATGGCTATTCGTGCCAGTTTTAATATTGGGCCCTGTTTTTATTTTAATCAAATTAAGTTTGCATGATGGCACTTCAATCATACTATAGAGAATTGGGAATTTAACTGCTCCACTATTATAATTAATTTAAACGTTCTCTGCTGACGCTGCCTTAGGTGTGGCACTAGTCCTATGTCTTATCCTTCCAGGATGGTAGAACATAGGTCATCCTATTTATAAAGTTTGATAGGTATATGTTTTTAGGTAAATTATTTATTTATTTGCACTCTGCGCTTTCCGTGTATGAAATGTTGTCGACTGCTATGAACCACCCCGTGTGAGTTTCTGTTCCTTATATTCTTCCAGGCTACATTCAGTCTGATGTGTAGGCTTTTTAAATATGTTGTACAGAATTTGTCCACTATTATATATGTGTCAATTGCGTTTATCACTGCTTTCTTCCTAAATGTTTTAAATTTAATTGTAATTGATTTATGTGACATTTTCTTTTTTTTTTTTATGTACCTGCCTGCACTTTGAATGTACTTTTGAGGTCATGTTGGCCGAAATAACGTTTTCTTTAATTGAATTGTTACTTGTATGAGAAGGCTGTCCTACATGGTTTACTGTGAAGCATCTATTTTACAATATTATTATAACATGCTTTTTTTAAATTCTTTTTTTGCTCCCTTTCTGTTGGCAAGCATTGTTTCAAGTTCAGCAACCTCCTTCCTTTTTGTAACCACAATTCAAAGTCTGTGGTTCATTAGCTCTAGCCACTAATAAATCAGCATAAGCTTGACCTGGACTGCCATTCTATTCTTCTTTGACAAACAGAAGCAGCACCATATTGCTACATTTATGTATTTGCATATGTACAAAAATTCACTTTAAAAAACAAACGGTTAAAGTGACATTATAGTTAGGTGTTGGAATGAGACTCAAGCTAAACTAATTAAAAAAATATTCTTATGAATGTTTTTAACATACAGATAAGCTTATGAGAGTACTAGCAATAGTTACTATTTTAAAAATGAGTGGGCTGTTAAGCAACTATTGAAATGCGTAGCCTGAGCAAAAAGGGAATGCTGTACTTATGCAGACATCTCTCTATTTGTAACCCCTGTAAAAATACATTATGCCTCCATTTGCCAAAAACAATACTTCTCCTCACAACCTACTGATTTCATTTCTGCATTAACATCTCAGTGCTCATTTACTTTAGCATTCAGTTCAACCGCTCCAATTACAACAAAATGGCATGCAGGAGTGTCTCACGTTTGTCTTGTATGCTAAATGTTAGCACTCTAGTTGTTCATTAGAACATGGTGATGCTGCAGTTGATTACTAGGGAGTTACTCACCAACTGTGGCTGGTGTTGGAAGTACGTTTCATTCTGCATTTGAAAATGTTTTACTGAAATGGACGAGAACAATATTTTAAAACTCGCAGAAATTGTGTTCTTGTCTTAGCTTTATAGAGCACACATTATAATTTCTATGACAAAATGAAACCCCTTATTTTGTTAATTTACTGCAGTAATCTTCTGTTGAAATTTCTTTTAGTCTTACACCTTAGATTTTATTAAGATGCCATTCCAGTGTGCCACACTTGTGTCATAAGTAGAGAATGTTAGTGCTTTAGTTGTTGACTAGAAAACTGTGGTGAAGCTACAGTTGAACCCTGGAAAATCAATTGACAGGCTGATGCTGTTGGAAGTATGTTTTACTCAGAATATCAGACGTTTTTCTCACATGGCTGAGAAAGTCAGTGTGGACTTGAATGTGTGCTCCTTTTTTTTTAGCTTCTGCACTACCTGTCATTAGAAAATTGTGAGATAAAACAGTTTTTCCTCAAGCATTGTTTATAAAATCTGAGAAGAGGGTCAGCTTTTTTTCACATAGTAAAATTACCTGCTACCTCAACAAAGTTCCTAAAATGAGAATAACACCACAAACAAATGATTGATTTTGTGACTAAAATTTGCTGTCACCCTTTTATTTGTGCTCTTATCTGTGATCCTCAAAACATTACATCCACTACATTGCACTACTGTGAGGACCATGCCCCGAAGTTCTGTAATGGCTGCCACAACATGTTGTCTATGTTGCAGCCTCCCAATCAAGATGGGGATCAGGGTTTGTTCACCCTGCCCCCTTGTATGTTTTTGTTATTGTTTTTGTTCATTTTCAGGAGGCAGGGACCATGCCCTGAAAAAATTAATGACAAAAACATAGGGGCCCATTATCCTGTTGTGTCTAGGGACCGCCCGCCATAAGGGCGGGGGTCCGTTGGGGGCATTAGGATGCACCCGCCACAGTGGCGGGCACATCCTGTATCTTCAGCATTGCGGCTGGCGGTGCTGAATGCACTGCCTGCCTCAATGCTGAAGATACATGCGAAGCATTACAAAGGACAACGTGACAGGCACCACGTGGTAATTTGTGTACTTTGTAATGCTGGGGGGTACCATAGGTACCCCCCATGTGCACCCCCATCCCCCTGACGTCCCTGGGGGCCCTCAACGGGTGTCTCCGCATGCCTTTCCGTGGCGACATCGCCGCCACGGAAAGGCATCTAACTAAGCCCATGCTAATATGGCTGGCGGTGTCTCATAGACACTGCCACCATATTAAACCTTTTCTGCCCCGGCCGCAAGACAACCGGAGGGTAAAAGCTGTGATGGTCTTTCCGTCCGCCGCGGTCCCCCCCGCCATCCTAATATGGCGTGGGGAATTTTGGTGTGGATTGCGGGCGGATTGCGCCTGCCAGGCTGGCCGTGGCTACCGCCAGCCTGACGGGGGCAATCCGCCCGCCATCCTAATGGGCCCCATAGTGTTTGTGTTGTGGCCAGCCAATCATGATTGACTAGTCCCCTTTAAATTGCCAACCAGAGAATATGTGGACGGCAACAATCCAGATATCCCTAACTTGTTAACTCCTTCATGCTCAACCAGAGCCTCTCTTTAAATGCTAATTTTTAAAAAACAGATGTACTCCATAATACAAAAAGTGCGCTTGCTGAGTAAAGTTCTAACTTTTTGCCAAATTTGGTGCAATTATGATCTGTCTTTTTTCTGTATCAGAGAGAAAAGTCTCCTATTGGAATTAATATGGGAAATCACACTTTTGGAAGCCCCCTTTTACTTGGCCCCGGGTAGATGGATAGGCACAAACATTTAGCCAAGGTGGATTCACTTTTTAAAAAAATTTTTTTTAAAGGTTTCGTGCAGAGTTGTGAAATGATTCTCGTTATTAGTGAAACAAAAAATGCTCTTCCTATGGAAACTCGGACCTAAATATAACTGTGGTGATCAGTAATAGAAAGGCACTAGGGTGACTCCTCAAGGAAGGTCCAAGACTCTCTGGGGAACATAAGTTAGAAAAGGGGAGAGAAGATCAACACAGTTAAATGCCATAAATGCCCTTAATATAGAAATGAGGGAGCAGAAAATACAAGAATGGTCCTCAGCGTTAGGTAGTTTGGTGCAATATGTTGAACCAACGAAGAACCCCACCACTGTGCACTGTTGCCAGTCAAAAAGTAACCCTACCAGCAATCTTTCATAGTGACACTAGCTGTTTCACCCCAGAACTGAAAATGAGCACCAGGAAAATGCCGAGTTCTAAATAGTGCATCTGTACTAAATCCCTATACACCCTTCCCCAAAAAAACATGAGAACCGTTCATGTGCTCAACAGTATGCTGTTAGTATACAGTTGTCCTTTTTCAATTGCTAAGATGGCTTTCCGGGTGCAAGATGGCACACCCAGAGAACATCTCCAGGAATGGCAAGGCCATCACAAGTGCTAGTGTCCCAACCATTTGTGCCACCATGAATCAGAAATTGCCATCCACTGGTAAGTAAAGTAGTGCTGGCCAACATGAATCGGAGGTTGAATTATCACGTTGCTACCTGCTGTGTGTCTGAGTTGGAGTTCTTAAACTTTTCCTTCCATTTGTTACTTTCCTATCAAATGTTCCATACCCTGTTTATTATAAGAGTATATTTTTTTATATTTTCTCTATATTTCCTTTCTGCTTGCTTCTTTACAACTTAATATTAAGCACCACAAAAGAATCATTTCCGCCCTGCTGCAGTTTTTCCTCTTTCCTTTTCCTCATCAGCTCAAACAAACTGCATCAGGTAACATAATGTACCGTAATTCTACGTCACAATATTTCACTCAACACCTCCATACACTGTAAACGGTTGCCAATAACCAATTACAAACTGATTACAATTAGCCTATTTCATCTTTATACCATCTCCTTAGCATAATAATTCAAAACAGGCATTCCTTGTATGTCTGATATTCATCTAATTCATATATTGGCACATTGCTTCCAAATGAAATTGTACCCTCAACTCTTTACTATAACGTTTATGGAATATCTGTGCTACCTCTGTGTTGTTACCACTCCAACAATCTTACTTCTATCTCTTTTGAATGGCATTCCATCAACACTGAAATAAAACAAATGCTCTCCCTTAAGATTGTAATCATCCTCCTGATGTCAGTAACAACTTTTGATCATGGGTGTTTAGGAAACCCACAGCTGACAAAGGTTGTGAACTGGTCTTATTCTTCTTATCACTAAAGTGGCTTAATCCTCACTTCAACATCAGTGTCACTGCTCTAACCAGTCATAAGTGAAACTTCCTTGAATGTTTTTGTCACACTATGTCCCTGATGTGAAAGGATAAATCATTACCTCAAAATATTTGATGGAACCAATTTTTAACCTACCCACCCTCCCTAATCTCCTTCACTCAAATCTTCTTTTACAATAGCATATCTTTTGGCCACTCTTTCTTTACCCACTCCTTAATAAAAGCCATCTCTGCAGCTTCATATAAAACCTGGTTTAATTACTATTCCCCAATGGTGATAGTTCTCCATTTTCCAAAATCAGAAAACCAACTTTGGGGAGCTATGTGCAGACCGCAATGCCTGCTTACTGCTGAGGCTCCGCAATAGTGTTGCCAGCCCCTGCATCAGAACAGCCTCCCAAGGACTACCTTTCCCCTTCTGCTGGCATTTGTAGGAACCAGACATGCAAGTAAGTGGTGTAGGTAAGTACTTTATTGAGAGAACAAGTAGGTACATGCAGCATCAAGCTGTACTCCCTTCAACTGCCATCCACGCCACCAACATTCTGGAATCCGTGGTGTGCAGGTTACTATAGAGTTAGTAACCAAGATACCACATCTCCTTTCTTCACAAAATACAAAACAATTTACTAGAACCTATACATAAGAACCAAAAGGAAAATAATAGATAAGAATAATGTTGGCACACATTGAAACCTTCAGAGAAGCTGACATAACTGTCCTTGGCCCCCTGCGAGACATTAACAAATCTTTCTCTACAGCTATAATCCCCTCCAAGTGGAAACAAGCCTGGATATCACCAATCATCAAAAAACCTACGCTGGACCCTAACATTGCCGAAAACTTTAGACCTATATCCCTCCTACCATGGCCAGCCAAGGTAGCAGAAGCCCATGTAAATACCATCCTGACCAAATACTTGTCATCTAATAACATCTTAGATTGGTCACAACATGGCTTCCGGGCGGGACATAGCACTGAGACAGCTCTACTAAGTGTGACAAAACACCTCCGCACCATTTTAGACTCTGGTGGAACGGCAGCACTGATTCTACTTGATATCAGTGCTGCCTTCGACACGGTGTCACACGAAGTTTTGCTGTTCAGGCTAAAAGAGGTCGGCATATCAGGACTTGCTCTTGATTGGTTTAGAGACTTTCTTTCTGGCCGTTCATTTCGAGTCTCCGCCCCCCCCTACCTCTCCAGGGAATGTCCCATTGAACAGGGCGTACCCCAGGGGTCAGCTCTTAGCCCCACCCTGTTCAATGTGTATGTTCAGCCCCTGGCAGAGGTGGCTAGGAGACACGGAATGTCCCTTGTATCCTACGCTGATGATACGCAGCTGGTGGTGGCATTAAACGATGAAAGTGGTCACAGCGCCCAAAAATTCCAACAAGCTCTCATTGACATCACAGAATGGATGACAGCAAACTACCTCCAGCTCAACGCCGGCAAAACAGAGGTGTTGTTGGTGGGAAAAAAGACAAACACCTGGGGGAGCAACTGGTGGCCAGAAAATCTGGGATAACCACCTGTGCCCAAGGACTGTGTCAAAAACCTAGGAGTCTGGGTAGACTCTGCCCTCAAATTTACTCACCATACTAAAAAAGTGGCAGCAACCTGCTTCGGCATTTTACTGAACCTTAGGCCTATCCTGGGATTTTTTGACAAACCCGTCAGACGATAGTCCAAGCAGCCATCCTCTCCAGGCTGGACTACGCCAGCTCCCTTTTGCTAGGAGCGAACTTTGCAGAAAAAGCTAGACTCCAGCGAGTCCAGAACGCTGCCGCCAGGGCTCTGGTAGGTCTCCCTCGCCACACGTCTGTGGCTAGCGTCCTTATCAAGCTCCACTGGCTCCCAATGGAGAAAATTATACACTTCAAAACGCTATGCCTAGCTTTTAAAATCCTAAAAACGGCCTCCCCCCCATGCTCTGCCCACTCTTGTCAACCTACGTCCCTCGGCGCGCCCTACGCTCAGAAGGCCAAAATCTCGCAACGGTACCCCGTATCAAACTATCCAGGATGGGTGGCCGTTCCTTCAAATACCTGGCTGTCAAACTCTGGAATGGCCTCCCAGACCAGATCCGAGGGATACAAAATTTATTGACCTTTAGGAAAGCAATAAAAACACACCTCTTCGGTTAACTTCTCCCTTCCCTCCTACCTTCCTATCCTCTGTCCCCTTTCATACAGTAAGCGCCGGGACGCCCCTTTGCTGGGGCAGCTGCGCGCTATACAAGCACATATAACATTAACATTAACACATCAAATTGTGCACATGGAACCACCTTATAAACATGGAAAGCTAAGAGGCATTGCCTTAAAAGAGAATGGGAGATATCAATAATAAAATAGATTTCATGAATGTTAAAATACATCATACTATTCCTCCTTCTTAAAAAAAACATATACATGACAAAATCTTTGAACTTCTTGGCAGGATAATTTGCCCGACCCTATGTGGAGTTGATGTTCCATCATTCTGGATAGAAGAACCAGAAGCCGAAGCACTGAATGTGTCCTCCCTAGGCAAAGGAAAGTCTATATTGGCCTCCTTAATGCTAAGGAGAAAGGATCCACACTGACTTTTTTGTTGCTCAAAATGAACTTGTTATTTCCTTCCTGTTAGAATTGGGGGTCTCTAGTTGGCACAGGTAGGTACTTGTGACAAATAGGGACCCTCTCCTCTAGTCAGAGTAAGGAGGATTACCCTCCTAAAAAAAACCCTGCTCACCCCCTTGGTAGCTTGGCACGAGCAGCAAGGCTTTATTTCAGAGGCGTTGTAAGGTAAGCATTTCTGACCACATACAGTAACCCAGTGACAACACTACAAATGGACACCACACAAGGTGTTATATCAAAAATAGGTATATTTTATATAGAGTTACCACAAGACCAATAAACAACAAAAAGGATCCACAGTAATATTAGATTTCAACAGTTCTTGTAAAAAGGCTTAAATCAAGGTTCTGTGTGAGTCGGTAGCCTGGTCGGGCTACAGCATTGTTAAAAATAACAGAGTCTAACAAATCCAGCGGACCGCCTTGGTACGGGCCCACTCAAATGTCGACAGTCACAGTACCTTTTGCTTGGGGTGGCCGGCACAGATGTGCAAGCCGGTTCCGGTGATCGTCGCAGTGCAGAAAGGAAGCGTTGCAGGACGCGTTGTCCCTCGATACAGTGCAGACAGCAGCCCGTTGACCGAGTCGGTGGATCCAAGGCGGTGTTGCAAGGCAAGACGGTGCTTCAATGCGGTGCGGTGAACAAGCTGGAGTTCGGGAGCTGGCTTGATCAGTCCGGACAGCAGTGCGAGTCGGGCGGTGCGTTGCGAAGCGTGTGAGGCGGTGCCCAACTCCGATGCAGTCACAGGCTCGAAGTCAGCAGCAGTGACCGCGTCGGTCAGACCAGTTCGTTTCGGTGTAGCGAGGCGTTGCACGTCGTGGTGTCTACCAGTCGCGGTGCAGGCTACGGCTAGGTGACGGCGTCAGGACGGAGTCTGTGAGCGCAGAGCTTGCTTTGTTCAAGGCGGACGTTGCTTGATGTGGTGCCTACAGGACACCGGGCCGGTCGTGAGTCGGTCACAGCTCCCTGCCTCTGTAGCCACTTGTTTCCAGCAGCAATTTACAAAGGTTGGTGAAGTCCACTGGTCCTGGGACTTCGGTCAGGGGGCACGCTCTCTTCCAAGCCCCTGGAGATCTTTGCACAAGTTGAAAGAAAAGTCCACAAAGTTCTTTCTCCACTCTTTAGCAGTCAGGCAACCACTGCAGGCCAATCCCCCAAGCAGCACTTCAGCTTGGGAATAGTCTCTCCTCAGTTTCTTCAGGTTCCTTCTCCTCAGCAGAGGTTTCGTTTTGTAAGTCCAGAAGTGATCTAATTTCTTCGGATCAGGGCCCCAATACTTATACCCCGAAATCCTTTGTTCTCTGAGGGGAGAGGGACCTGTGCCCAGTTCAAGCCAGTTCCGAAGCACTCTGTTTACCAGACTTCTCCTTTCCTTTCACAGCGCAGGACAGGCACATCAGACGCCCCACAGGAGGTGGAGCCAGCATTGTGGAAGGCAAGTACAGTCCTGGAGCACTTTGTTGACAGTCTTCCTTCTCTTCTTTCAGTGTGCAGGGCAGAGACATCAGACGCACCACAGGGGGTGGAGCCAGCATTGTAGAGGGAAGGCCCAGCCCTATTCAGGTCCCAGGTGCAACTCCTCCCTCCCATCTAGATGCAGATCTCCCTATTCACCACCGGGCTGCCCCATCCTGTCACCTGGAATCCCCCGGTACTGTCACTCACAAAACCAGACAAAGGAATACACAACCTCGCAGAGGCAGGCTCAAATGGTTAAGCAAGCAAATACCTACTTTCTAAAAGTGGTATTTGCAAACACAATATTAAAATAAACTTCACTAAAAGATGTATTTTATTATTATGAGTCTAGGCATACTAGACTCGAATTGAATGAATGAATATGCTCTTGTATAGCACATGGCTACCCTGGGACATCCCAGCGCTGCGAGACCATAGACAGAAGAAGACACTCAGTGAAACAAAAATGTCTTCAATCGCTTCCTGAATACAAGATGGTTCATTTCCAGCCTGATGTTATCTGGGAGTTTATTCCAGCCCTTGGCTACATGGAGGGAAAGCTGGCGGCCACCCATGTGGGCTCGCTTCACCCTGGGTACCATCAGCAGATTTTGCTGGTTAGATCTCAAGGATCTAGAGGCATGATGCCGGCAAAACAAGGGTTGGAGAATGGTAGGACCAACATTAGAGTGGAGTGGTATGGCTCACTGGTTAGAGGCGGCAGACCCGGAAGCAGAGAACGGCCTGGGACCAGGGTTCAATTCCCAACGCGGCAGGGTCGTGGACCAGGGTCAGCGGACTCGATAATTCTCGCCTCGGAGCCTACTCTAACCAGGGATTACACTTGGCAACTCTGGGCATTAGCTTGCCTCATCTCTACAACGGCCCCCCACATTCGCCGGGGATGCCTGGTTTCACCGTGGAGATACCCAGTAGGGACCATCTCACAGGGATAGCCAGGACGGGTTCCCCAGTGGTCTACAGCGCCACGACGCCTCAGGGCAGCAGTGCGCTTTACAAGACCACATACATTACATTACATTACATTACTTATAGACTTGTGCGCCATACAGAATGTTTTAAACAAAATTCTTTCCTGGATCGGAAGCCAATGAAGTGACCGATGTGCCGCCTTCGCCGAGCAGCGTCTGGGGAGATTCATAAGCAGCCGAGCTGCACAGTTTTGTACTGATTGGAGAATCTGGATAGAACCAACTGGAGTTCCCAATTAAACGGCATTTGCATAATCCAGACGAGATAAAATCAGGGATTGGACCAGCAAGCGTCTAGCCTCAAAAGATAGAAGGGACAGAACTTTCCTGAGGACCCTAAGCAGTCCATAACAAGTTGCCGCCACCTTCTTGGCCTGAACCTGAAACCCCAAGGTGGTGTCTAGCCAGACCCCCAGGCTCTTTATTTGGGTCTTTGGGATAGGAGGGGGGCCCAGGCACTGCGGCCACCATGGGTCGAGGTTAATGGGGGCTTTATACCCCAGGAGCATGATATCAGTTTTTGCCCCGTTTAGCTTTAAAAAAGACGTCGTCATCCACTCCAAAACCTTGGTGAGACAGGGGGTCAAATTGTTACTCCCTTGATCTCCGGTGTCATCTCTTTCCAGAGAGACGACCAACTGCGTATCATTGGCGTAGGTGATAAGCTGAATTCCCCAGGGAAGTACCACCTCAGCCAATGGACTCATATAGATGTTAAATAAGGTTGGACTGAGAGAGGAGCCCTGGGGAACGCCGTGATAAAGTTGCAGTTGGTCGGATGAAACCTCCTCCTCAAAGACGGAGAAAAATCTCTCCGCCAGAAAGGACTGGAGCCATTTAAGGGCCATTCCTGAGATCCCTGTCCGATGGAGGCGCTAAAGCAGAAGTGGGTGATTAACAGTGTCGAAGGCTGCGCTGAGGTCCAACAGGACCACCGCAGCGCAGCCCCCGGCATCCACAATATTCCTAGTCGCCTCCACCACCGCCACCAGGGCAGTCTCCGTACCCTGTTTGGCTCTAAATCCCGTCTGAGAGGAATGCAGGGCGCCCGAAGTCTCGGCGAATGAGGAGAGGATCTGATTGACGTATTTTTCGGCAATCTTACTCCTGCCTGGTAGCAACGAAATGGGTCTATAATTAGCTAGATCTTCTGGGTCCAAGTTATTTTTTTTTAGGAGAGCTTTCACTTTCGCCATCTTCCAGATAGGGGGTACCACACCCGCCTCCAGGGAATTATTAATGACCTGCATAATAACAGGGCACACCGTCCCTGAAACCTGTTTAAGAGCTGCAGGAGGCGCAGCATCCAGGGGTGAACCCGATTTGAGGCCATCGAGAAGTCTTTCTACAGTGGCCAGGTCGAGTGGAGGAAAGGCGTTAAGACTTTCGGAGGCATCAAAAGGAACCTCTTCAAGAATCCCAGCCAGACTTTCCGTGGAGTCAGAGGTCAGTCTGGAAGACTCAAAGCCTGCATAGATAAGACACCTTGGCAGCAAAAAAAGCGGCCAAATCGTCACATCTTTTCTGGGGATCAGGGGAGGCCATGGTGCCCGAGGGGGGAGTGACCAGGGCTTGAAACATTTTTGAGATTTCTCTTGGCCTATTAGCTGCTACGGTCATTTTAACCTGATAGTACGCTGACTGGGCAGTTTTTAGTTGTTTTTTATATGCCCTTAACTCTAGCCTGTATTCATTTTTGGAGGTAGTTTCAACATTTTTCCTCCACTTCATCTCCGCTCTTTTACAGCGCTGTTTTTGCGCCTTGAGTTCCCTAGAATACCAAGGCTGTTTGTTGGGGCCGATCCTGTGTTGAACCACTTTTTTTGGAAGAGTGGCATCCAGTGTAGAGGTAAGCCACTCATTAAAGGCCTCATTAGCGACAACAGGGTTATCGTGAGGGGCCGGGGGGGACTTCAGCAAGGCAGCCTCCCAGTCCTCCACTGACAGCCTCGACCACGTTCGGCTGACTTTATTAGATAGACAAGCTATGGGATAGTTTTGGTCCCTAGGGGCCCAGACACAAGGGAGCAGGGCATGATCTGTCCATGGGACAAAGCTAGGATGGTCATACCTAATGTTACTGAGGTTAGTAAAAAAGTGATCTAATAGGTGCCCTGCTATGTGTGTGTGGCCTGTCACAATTTGCTCCAGGTACACTACTCCCAGAGTGTCCAGCATGGTTAAAAGTGCATGAAAATGGCCAATTTACTCACTCTGAGTTCTCAAAAAGGTTTTCTTCACCCCGGGAAGTTAATTAAATACCATTTGGAGGCATTTAATGTTCGAGCAAAAACGGCTGATTTTCGACAAAAGAGATAACACCCCCCCATTACGTCATGCTTCAGAAATGTGGAAAATGGTCCGTTTTCAAATGTTTTATTTTTGAACGTCAGTTCACATTTGTAGGTGGATCATCAGTGTTAGAGCTAAAATTAGCATGTTTAAAGTTATTTTCATGCTTCCAGGGGCTCGGGAAGTGAATTAAATACTATTTGGAGGCATTTAATTTTGAAGCAAAAACGGCTGATTTTCGACAAAAGAGATAACACCCCCCCCATTACGTCATGCTTCAGAAATGTGGAAAATGGTCCGTTTTCAAATGTTTTATTTTTGAACGTCAGTTCACATTTGTAGGTGGATCATCAGTGTTAGAGCTAAAATTAGCATGTTTAAAGTGATTTTCATGCTTCCAGGTGCTCGGGAAGTGAATTAAATACTATTTGGAGGCATTTAATGTTCAAGCAAAAACGGCTGATTTTCGACAAAAGAGATAACACCCCCCAATTACGTCATGCTTCAGAAATGTGGAAAATGGTCCATTTTCAAATGTTTTATTTTTGAACGTCAGTTCACATTTGTAGGTGGATCATCAGTGTTAGAGCTAAAATTAGCATGTTTAAAGTGATTTTCATGCTTCCAGGGGCCCTAAACACAAGATTTATGGAATGGTTAAAAGTGCATGAAAATGGCCAATTTACTCACTCTGAGTTCTCAAAAAGGGTTTCTTCACCCCGGGAAGTTAATTAAATACCATTTGGAGGCATTTAATGTTCGAGCAAAAACGGCTGATTTTCGACAAAAGAGATAACACCCCCCAATTACGTCATGCTTCAGAAATGTGGAAAATGGTCCGTTTTCAAATGTTTTATTTTTGAACGTCAGTTCACATTTGTAGGTGGATCATCAGTGTTAGAGCTAAAATTAGCATGTTTAAAGTTATTTTCATGCTTCCAGGGGCTCGGGAAGTGAAATAAATACTATTTGGAGGCATTTAATTTTCAAGCAAAAACGGCTGATTTTCGACAAAAGAGATAACACCCCCCCATTACGTCATGCTTCAGAAATGTGGAAAATGGTCCGTTTTCAAATGTTTTATTTTTGAACGTCAGTTCACATTTGTAGGTGGATCATCAGTGTTAGAGCTAAAATTAGCATGTTTAAAGTGATTTTCATGCTTCCAGGTGCTCGGGAAGTGAATTAAATACTATTTGGAGGCATTTAATGTTCAAGCAAAAACGGCTGATTTTCGACAAAAGAGATAACACCCCCCCCCCATTACGTCATGCTTCAGAAATGTGGAAAATGGTCCGTTTTCAAATGTTTTATTTTTGAACGTCAGTTCACATTTGTAGGTGGATCATCAGTGCTAGAGCTAAAATTAGCATGTTTAAAGTGATTTTCATGCTTCCAGTGGCTCGGGAAGTGAATTAAATACTATTTGGAGGCATTTAATGTTCAAGCAAAAACGGCTGATTTTCGACAAAAGAGATAACACCCCCCCATTACGTCATGCTTCAGAAATGTGGAAAATGGTCCGTTTTCAAATGTTTTATTTTTGAACGTCAGTTCACATTTGTAGGTGGATCATCAGTGTTAGAGCTAAAATTAGCATGTTTAAAGTGATTTTCATGCTTCCAGGGGCTCGGGAAGTGAATTAAATACTATTTGGAGGCATTTAATGTTCAAGCAAAAACGGCTGATTTTCGACAAAAGAGATAACACCCCCCCATTACGTCATGCTTCAGAAATGTGGAAAATGGTCCGTTTTCAAATGTTTTATTTTTGAACGTCAGTTCACATTTGTAGGTGGATCATCAGTGTTAGAGCTAAAATTAGCATGTTTAAAGTGATTTTCATGCTTGCAGGGGCTCGGGAAGTTAATTAAATACCATTTGGAGGCATTTAATGTTCGAGCAAAAACGGCTGATTTTCGACAAAAAAGATAACACCCCCCCCCATTACGTCATGCTTCAGAAATGTGGAAAATGGTCTGTTTTCAAATGTTTTATTTTTGAACGTCAGTTCACATTTGTAGGTGGATCATCAGTGTTAGAGCTAAAATTAGCATGTTTAAAGTGATTTTCATGCTTCCAGGGGCCCTAAACACAAGATTTATGGAATGGTTAAAAGTGCATGAAAATGGCCAATTTACTCACTCTGAGTTCTCAAAAAGGGTTTCTTCACCCCGGGAAGTTAATTAAATACCATTTGGAGGCATTTAATGTTCGAGCAAAAACGGCTGATTTTCGACAAAAGAGATAACACCCCCCCATTACGTCATGCTTCAGAAATGTGGAAAATGATCCGTTTTCAAATGTTTTATTTTTGAACGTCAGTTCACATTTGTAGGTGGATCATCAGTGTTAGAGCTAAAATTAGCATGTTTAAAGTGATTTTCATGATTCCAGGGGCTCGGGAAGTGAATTAAATACTATTTGGAGGCATTTAATGTTCAAGCAAAAACGGCTGATTTTCGACAAAAGAGATAACACCCCCCCATTACGTCATGCTTCAGAAATGTGGAAAATGGTCCGTTTTCAAATGTTTTATTTTTGAACGTCAGTTCACATTTGTAGGTGGATCATCAGTATTAGAGCTAAAATTAGCATGTTTAAAGTGATTTTCATGCTTCCAGGGGCCCTAAACACAAGATTTATGGAATGGTTAAAAGTGCATGAAAATGGCCAATTTACTCACTCTGAGTTCTCAAAAAGGGTTTCTTCACCCCGGGAAGTTAATTAAATACCATTTGGAGGCATTTAATGTTCGAGCAAAAACGGCTGATTTTCGACATAAGAGATAACACCCCCCCATTACGTCATGCTTCAGAAATGTGGAAAATGGTCCGTTTTCAAATGTTTTATTTTTGAACGTCAGTTCACATTTGTAGGTGGATCATCAGTGTTAGAGCTAAAATTAGCATGTTTAAAGTGATTTTCATGCTTCCAGGGGCCCTAAACACAAGATTTATGGAATGGTTAAAAGTGCATGAAAATGGCCAATTTACTCACTCTGAGTTCTCAGAAAGGGTTTCTTCACCCCGGGAAGTTAATTAAATACCATTTGGAGGCATTTAATGTTCGAGCAAAAACGGCTGATTTTCGACAAAAGAGATAACACCCCCCCCCCCATTACGTCATGTTTCAGAAATGTGGAAAATGGTCCGTTTTCAAATGTTTTATTTTTGAACATCAGTTCACATTTGTAGGTGGATCATCAGTGTTAGAGCTAAAATTAGCATGTTTGAAGTGATTTTCATGCTTCCAGGGGCTCGGGAAGTGAATTAAATACTATTTGGAGGCATTTAATGTTCAAGCAAAAACAGCTGATTTTCGACAAAAGAGATAACACCCCCCCATTACGTCATGCTTCAGAAATGTGGAAAATGGTCCGTTTTCAAATGTTTTATTTTTGAACGTCAGTTCACATTTGTAGGTGGATCATCAGTGTTAGAGCTAAAATTAGCATGTTTAAAGTGATTTTCATGCTTCCAGGGGCCCTAAACACAAGATTTATGGAATGGTTAAAAGTGCATGAAAATGGCCAATTTACTCACTCTGAGTTCTCAAAAAGGGTTTCTTCACCCCGGGAAGTTAATTAAATACCGTTTGGAGGCATTTAATGTTCGAGCAAAAACGGCTGATTTTCGACAAAAGAGATAAAACCCCCCCATTACGTCATGCTTCAGAAATGTGGAAAATGGACCCTTTTTCAAATGTTTTATTTTTGAACGTCAGTTCACATTTGTAGGTGGATCATCAGTGTTAGAGCTAAAATTAGCATCTTTAAAGTGATTTTCATGCTTCCAGGGGCTCGGGAAGTGAATTAAATACTATTTGGAGGCATTTGATGTTCAAGCAAAAACGGCTGATTTTCGACAAAAGAGATAACACCCCCCCATTACGTCATGCTTCAGAAATGTGGAAAATGGTCCGTTTTCAAATGTTTTATTTTTGAACGTCAGTTCACATTTGCAGGTGGATCATCAGTGTTAGAGCTAAAATTAGCATGTTTAAAGTGATTTTAATGCTTCCAGGTACTCTGGAAGTGAATTAAATACTATTTGGAGGCATTTAATGTTCAAGCAAAAACAGCTGATTTTCGACAAAAGAGATAACACCCCCCCATTACGTCATGCTTCAGAAATGTGGAAAATGGTCTGTTATCAAATGTTTTATTTTTGAACGTCAGTTCACAATTGTAGGTGGATCATCAGTGTTAGAGCTAAAATTAGCATCTTTAAAGTGATTTTCATGCTTCCAGGGGCTCGGGAAGTGAATTAAATACTATTTGGAGGCATTTGATGTTCAAGCAAAAACGGCTGATTTTCGACAAAAGAGATAACACCCCCCCATTACGTCATGCTTCAGAAATGTGGAAAATGGTCCGTTTTCAAATGTTTTATTTTTGAACGTCAGTTCACATTTGCAGGTGGATCATCAGTGTTAGAGCTAAAATTAGCATGTTTAAAGTGATTTTCATGCTTTCAGGGGCTCGGGAAGTGAATTAAATACTATTTGGAGGCATTTAATGTTCAAGCAAAAACGGCTGATTTTCGACAAAAGAGATAACACCCCCCCATTACGTCATGCTTCAGAAATGTGGAAAATGGTCTGTTATCAAATGTTTTATTTTTGAACGTCAGTTCACAATTGTAGGTGAATCATCAGTGTTAGAGCTAAAATTAGCATGTTTAAAGTGATTTTCATGCATCCAGGGGCTCGGGAAGTTAATTAAATACCATTTGGAGGCATTTAATGTTCGAGCAAAAACGGCTGATTTTCGACAAAAAAGATAACCCCCCCCCCCCCATTACGTCATGCTTCAGAAATGTGGAAAATGGTCTGTTTTCAAATGTTTTATTTTTGAACGTCAGTTCACATTTGTAGGTGGATCATCAGTGTTAGAGCTAAAATTAGCATGTTTAAAGTGATTTTCATGCTTCCAGGGGCCCTAAACACAAGATTTATGGAATGGTTAAAAGTGCATGAAAATGGCCAATTTACTCACTCTGAGTTCTCAAAAAGGGTTTCTTCACCCCGGGAAGTTAATTAAATACCATTTGGAGGCATTTAATGTTCGAGCAAAAACGGCTGATTTTCGACAAAAGAGATAACACCCCCCCATTACGTCATGCTTCAGAAATGTGGAAAATGATCCGTTTTCAAATGTTTTATTTTTGAACGTCAGTTCACATTTGTAGGTGGATCATCAGTGTTAGAGCTAAAATTAGCATGTTTAAAGTGATTTTCATGATTCCAGGGGCTCGGGAAGTGAATTAAATACTATTTGGAGGCATTTAATGTTCAAGCAAAAACGGCTGATTTTCGACAAAAGAGATAACACCCCCCCATTACGTCATGCTTCAGAAATGTGGAAAATGGTCCGTTTTCAAATGTTTTATTTTTGAACGTCAGTTCACATTTGTAGGTGGATCATCAGTGTTAGAGCTAAAATTAGCATGTTTAAAGTGATTTTCATGCTTCCAGGGGCCCTAAACACAAGATTTATGGAATGGTTAAAAGTGCATGAAAATGGCCAATTTACTCACTCTGAGTTCTCAAAAAGGGTTTCTTCACCCCGGGAAGTTAATTAAATACCATTTGGAGGCATTTAATGTTCGAGCAAAAACGGCTGATTTTCGACAAAAGAGATAAAACCCCCCCATTACGTCATGCTTCAGAAATGTGGAAAATGGTCCGTTTTCAAATGTTTTATTTTTGAACGTCAGTTCACATTTGTAGGTGGATCATCAGTGTTAGAGCTAAAATTAGCATGTTTAAAGTGATTTTCATGCTTCCAGGGGCCCTAAACACAAGATTTATGGAATGGTTAAAAGTGCATGAAAATGGCCAATTTACTCACTCTGAGTTCTCAGAAAGGGTTTCTTCACCCCAGGAAGTTAATTAAATACCATTTGGAGGCATTTAATGTTCAAGCAAAAACGGCTGATTTTCGACAAAAGAGATAACACCCCCCCCATTACGTCATGTTTCAGAAATGTGGAAAATGGTCTGTTTTCAAATGTTTTATTTTTGAACGTCAGTTCACATTTGTAGGTGGATCATCAGTGTTAGAGCTAAAATTAGCATGTTTAAAGTGATTTTCATGCTTCCAGGGGCTCGGGAAGTGAATTAAATACTATTTGGAGGCATTTAATGTTCAAGCAAAAACGGCTGATTTTCGACAAAAGAGATAACACCCCCCCATTAAGTCATGCTTCAGAAATGTGGAAAATGGTCCGTTTTCAAATGTTTTATTTTTGAACGTCAGTTCACATTTGTAGGTGGATCATCAGTGTTAGAGCTAAAATTAGCATGTTTAAAGTGATTTTCATGCTTCCAGGGGCCCTAAACACAAGATTTATGGAATGGTTAAAAGTGCATGAAAATGGCCAATTTACTCACTCTGAGTTCTCACAAAGGGTCTCTTCACCCCGGGAAGTTAATTAAATACCATTTGGAGGCATTTAATGTTCGAGCAAAAACGGCTGATTTTCGACAAAAGAGATAACACCCCCCCATTACGTCATGCTTCAGAAATGTGGAAAATGGTCCGTTTTCAAATGTTTTATTTTTGAACGTCAGTTCACATTTGTAGGTGGATCATCAGTGTTACAGCTAAAATTAGCATGTTTAAAGTGATTTTCATGCTTCCAGGGGCTCGGGAAGTGAATTAAATACTATTTGGAGGCATTTAATTTTCAAGCAAAAACGGCTGATTTTCGACAAAAGAGATAACATCCCCCCATTACGTCATGCTTCAGAAATGTGGAAAATGGTCCGTTTTCAAATGTTTTATTTTTGAACGTCAGTTCACATTTGTAGGTGGATCATCAGTGTTAGAGCTTAAATTAGCATGTTTAAAGTGATTTTCATGCTTCCAGGGGCCCTAAACACAAGATTTATGGAATGGTTAAAAGTGCATGAAAATGGCCAATTTACTCACTCTGAGTTCTCAAAAAGGGTTTCTTCACCCCGGGAAGTTAATTAAATACCATTTGGAGGCATTTGATGTTCGAGCAAAAACGGCTGATTTTCGACAAAAGAGATAACACCCCCCCATTACGTCATGCTTCAGAAATGTGGAAAATGGTCCGTTTTCAAATGTTTTATTTTTGAATGTCAGTTCACATTTGTAGGTGGATCATCGGTGTTAGAGCTAAAATTAGCATGTTTAAAGTGATTTTCATGCTTCCAGGGGCCCTAAACACAAGATTTATGGAATGGTTAAAAGTGCATGAAAATGGCCAATTTACTCACTCTGAGTTCTCAAAAAGGGTTTCTTCACCCCGGGAAGTTAATTAAATACCGTTTGGAGGCATTTAATGTTCGAGCAAAAACGGCTGATTTTCGACAAAAGAGATAAAACCCCCCCATTACGTCATGCTTCAGAAATGTGGAAAATGGTCCGTTTTCAAATGTTTTATTTTTGAACGTCAGTTCACATTTGTAGGTGGATCATCAGTGTTAGAGCTAAAATTAGCATCTTTAAAGTGATTTTCATGCTTCCAGGGGCTCGGGAAGTGAATTAAATACTATTTGGAGGCATTTGATGTTCAAGCAAAAACGGCTGATTTTCGACAAAAGAGATAACACCCCCCCATTACGTCATGCTTCAGAAATGTGGAAAATGGTCCGTTTTCAAATGTTTTATTTTTGAACGTCAGTTCACATTTGTAGGTGGATCATCAGTGTTAGAGCTAAAATTAGCATGTTTAAAGTGATTTTATTGCTTCCAGGTACTCGGGAGGTGAATTAAATACTATTTGGAGGCATTTAATGTTCAAGCAAAAACAGCTGATTTTCGACAAAAGAGATAACACCCCCCCCATTACGTCATGCTTCAGAAATGTGGAAAATGGTCCGTTATCAAATGTTTTATTTTTGAACGTCAGTTCACATTTGTAGGTGGATCATCAGTGTTAGAGCTAAAATTAGC
This sequence comes from Lissotriton vulgaris, assembly GCF_964263255.1. Taxonomy (NCBI): domain Eukaryota; kingdom Metazoa; phylum Chordata; class Amphibia; order Caudata; family Salamandridae; genus Lissotriton; species Lissotriton vulgaris. The sequence goes on from NW_028246838.1 coordinate 47,622, forward strand.
ATGTTTAAAGTGATTTTCATGCTTTCAGGGGCTCGGGAAGTGAATTAAATACTATTTGGAGGCATTTAATGTTCAAGCAAAAACGGCTGATTTTCGACAAAAGAGATAACACCCCCCCATTACGTCATGCTTCAGAAATGTGGAAAATGGTCTGTTATCAAATGTTTTATTTTTGAACGTCAGTTCACAATTGTAGGTGAATCATCAGTGTTAGAGCTAAAATTAGCATGTTTAAAGTGATTTTCATGCATCCAGGGGCTCGGGAAGTTAATTAAATACCATTTGGAGGCATTTAATGTTCGAGCAAAAACGGCTGATTTTCGACAAAAAAGATAACACCCCCCCCATTACGTCATGCTTCAGAAATGTGGAAAATGGTCTGTTTTCAAATGTTTTATTTTTGAACGTCAGTTCACATTTGTAGGTGGATCATCAGTGTTAGAGCTAAAATTAGCATGTTTAAAGTGATTTTCATGCTTCCAGGGGCCCTAAACACAAGATTTATGGAATGGTTAAAAGTGCATGAAAATGGCCAATTTACTCACTCTGAGTTCTCAAAAAGGGTTTCTTCACCCCGGGAAGTTAATTAAATACCATTTGGAGGCATTTAATGTTCGAGCAAAAACGGCTGATTTTTGACAAAAGAGATAACACCCCCCCATTACGTCATGCTTCAGAAATGTGGAAAATGATCCGTTTTCAAATGTTTTATTTTTGAACGTCAGTTCACATTTGTAGGTGGATCATCAGTGTTAGAGCTAAAATTAGCATGTTTAAAGTGATTTTCATGATTTCAGGGGCTCGGGAAGTGAATTAAATACTATTTGGAGGCATTTAATGTTCAAGCAAAAACGGCTGATTTTCGACAAAAGAGATAACACCCCCCCATTACGTCATGCTTCAGAAATGTGGAAAATGGTCCGTTTTCAAATGTTTTATTTTTGAACGTCAGTTCACATTTGTAGGTGGATCATCAGTGTTAGAGCTAAAATTAGCATGTTTAAAGTGAATTTCATGCTTCCAGGGGCCCTAAACACAAGATTTATGGAATGGTTAAAAGTGCATGAAAATGGCCAATTTACTCACTCTGAGTTCTCAAAAAGGGTTTCTTCACCCCGGGAAGTTAATTAAATACCATTTGGAGGCATTTAATGTTCGAGCAAAAACGGCTGATTTTCGACAAAAGAGATAACACCCCCCCATTACGTCATGCTTCAGAAATGTGGAAAATGGTCCGTTTTCAAATGTTTTATTTTTGAACGTCAGTTCACATTTGTAGGTGGATCATCAGTGTTAGAGCTAAAATTAGCATGTTTAAAGTGATTTTCATGCTTCCAGGGGCCCTAAACACAAGATTTATGGAATGGTTAAAAGTGCATGAAAATGGCCAATTTACTCACTCTGAGTTCTCAGAAAGGGTTTCTTCACCCCGGGAAGTTAATTAAATACCATTTGGAGGCATTTAATGTTCGAGCAAAAACGGCTGATTTTCGACAAAAGAGATAACACCCCCCCCCATTACGTCATGTTTCAGAAATGTGGAAAATGGTCCGTTTTCAAATGTTTTATTTTTGAACGTCAGTTCACATTTGTAGGTGGATCATCAGTGTTAGAGCTAAAATTAGCATGTTTGAAGTGATTTTCATGCTTTCAGGGGCTCGGGAAGTGAATTAAATACTATTTGGAGGCATTTAATGTTCAAGCAAAAACGGCTGATTTTCGACAAAAGAGATAACACCCCCCCATTACGTCATGCTTCAGAAATGTGGAAAATGGTCCGTTTTCAAATGTTTTATTTTTGAACGTCAGTTCACATTTGTAGGTGGATCATCAGTGTTAGAGCTAAAATTAGCATGTTTAAAGTGATTTTCATGCTTCCAGGGGCCCTAAACACAAGATTTATGGAATGGTTAAAAGTGCATGAAAATGGCCAATTTACTCACTCTGAGTTCTCACAAAGGGTCTCTTCACCCCGGGAAGTTAATTAAATACCATTTGGAGGCATTTAATGTTCGAGCAAAAACGGCTGATTTTCGACAAAAGAGATAACACCCCCCCATTACATCATGCTTCAGAAATGTGGAAAATGGTCCGTTTTCAAATGTTTTATTTTTGAACGTCAGTTCACATTTGTAGGTGGATCATCAGTGTTAGAGCTAAAATTAGCATGTTTAAAGTGATTTTCATGCTTCCAGGGGCTCGGGAAGTGAATTAAATACTATTTGGAGGCATTTAATGTTCGAGCAAAAACGGCTGATTTTCGACAAAAGAGATAACACCCCCCCCATTACGTCATGCTTCAGAAATGTGGAAAATGGTCCGTTTTCAAATGTTTTATTTTTGAACGTCAGTTCACATATGTAGGTGGATCATCAGTGTTAGAGCTAAAATTAGCATGTTTAAAGTGATTTTCATGCTTCCAGGGGCCCTAAACACAAGATTTATGGAATGGTTAAAAGTGCATGAAAATGGCCAATTTACTCACTCTGAGTTCTAAAAAAGGGTTTCTTCACCCCGGGAAGTTAATTAAATACCGTTTGGAGGGATTTAATGTTCGAGCAAAAACGGCTGATTTTCGACAAAAGAGATAAAACCCCCCCCATTACGTCATGCTTCAGAAATGTGGAAAATGGTCCGTTTTCAAATGTTTTATTTTTGAACGTCAGTTCACATTTGTAGGTGGATCATCAGTGTTAGAGCTAAAATTAGCATCTTTAAAGTGATTTTCATGCTTCCAGGGGCTCGGGAAGTGAATTAAATACTATTTGGAGGCATTTGATGTTCAAGCAAAAACGGCTGACTTTCGACAAAAGAGATAACACCCCCCCATTACGTCATGCTTCAGAAATGTGGAAAATGGTCCGTTTTCAAATGTTTTATTTTTGAACGTCAGTTCACATTTGTAGGTGGATCATCAGTGTTAGAGCTAAAATTAGCATGTTTAAAGTGATTTTAATGCTTCCAGGTACTCGGGAAGTGAATTAAATACTATTTGGAGGCATTTAATGTTCAAGCAAAAACAGCTGATTTTCGACAAAAGAGATAACACCCCCCCATTACGTCATGCTTCAGAAATGTGGAAAATGGTCCGTTTTCAAATGTTTTATTTTTGAACGTCAGTTCACATTTGTAGGTGGATCATCAGTGTTAGAGCTAAAATTAGCATGTTTAAAGTGATTTTCATGCTTTCAGGGGCTCGGGAAGTGAATTAAATACTATTTGGAGGCATTTAATGTTCAAGCAAAAACGGCTGATTTTCGACAAAAGAGATAACACCCCCCTATTACGTCATGCTTCAGAAATGTGGAAAATGGTCTGTTATCAAATGTTTTATTTTTGAACGTCAGTTCACAATTGTAGGTGAATCATCAGTGTTAGAGCTAAAATTAGCATGTTTAAAGTGATTTTCATGCATCCAGGGGCTCGGGAAGTTAATTAAATACCATTTGGAGGCATTTAATGTTCGAGCAAAAACGGCTGATTTTCGACAAAAAATATAACACCCCCCCCCATTACGTCATGCTTCAGAAATGTGGAAAATGGTCTGTTTTCAAATGTTTTATTTTTGAACGTCAGTTCACATTTGTAGGTGGATCATCAGTGTTAGAGCTAAAATTAGCATGTTTAAAGTGATTTTCATGCTTCCAGGGGCCCTAAACACAAGATTTATGGAATGGTTAAAAGTGCATGAAAATGGCCAATTTACTCACTCTGAGTTCTCAAAAAGGGTTTCTTCACCCCGGGAAGTTAATTAAATACCATTTGGAGGCATTTAATGTTCGAGCAAAAATGGCTGATTTTCGACAAAAGAGTTAACACCCCCCCATTACGTCATGCTTCAGAAATGTGGAAAATGATCCGTTTTCAAATGTTTTATTTTTGAACGTCAGTTCACATTTGTAGGTGGATCATCAGTGTTAGAGCTAAAATTAGCATGTTTAAAGTGATTTTCATGATTCCAGGGGCTCGGGAAGTGAATTAAATACTATTTGGAGGCATTTAATGTTCAAGCAAAAACGGCTGATTTTCGACAAAAGAGATAACACCCCCCCATTACGTCATGCTTCAGAAATGTGGAAAATGGTCCGTTTTCAAATTTTTTATTTTTGAACGTCAGTTCACATTTGTAGGTGGATCATCAGTGTTAGAGCTAAAATTAGCATGTTTAAAGTGATTTTCATGCTTCCAGGGGCCCTAAACACAAGATTTATGGAATGGTTAAAAGTGCATGAAAATGGCCAATTTTCTCACTCTGAGTTCTCAAAAAGGGTTTCTTCACCCCGGGAAGTTATTAAATACCATTTGGAGGCATTTAATGTTCGAGCAAAAACGGCTGATTTTCGACAAAAGAGATAACACCCCCCAATTACGTCATGCTTCAGAAATGTGGAAAATGGTCCGTTTTCAAATGTTTTATTTTTGAACGTCAGTTCACATTTGTAGGTGGATCATCAGTGTTAGAGCTAAAATTAGCATGTTTAAAGTGATTTTCATGCTTCCAGGGGCCCTAAACACAAGATTTATGGAATGGTTAAAAGTGCATGAACATGGCCAATTTACTCACTCTGAGTTCTCAGAAAGGGTTTCTTCATCCCGGGAAGTTAATTAAATACCATTTGGAGGCATTTAATGTTCAAGCAAAAACTGCTGATTTTCGACAAAAGAGATAACACCCCCCCCCCATTACGTCATGTTTCAGAAATGTGGAAAATGGTCTGTTTTCAAATGTTTTATTTTTGAACGTCAGTTCACATTTGTAGGTTGATCATCAGTGTTAGAGCTAAAATTAGCATGTTTAAAGTGATTTTCATGCTTCCAGGGGCTCGGGAAGTGAATTAAATACTATTTGGAGGCATTTAATGTTCAAGCAAAAACGGCTGATTTTCGACAAAAGAGATAACACCCCCCCATTACGTCATGCTTCAGAAATGTGGAAAATGGTCCGTTTTCAAATGTTTTATTTTTGAACGTCAGTTCACATTTGTAGGTGGATCATCAGTGTTAGAGCTAAAATTAGCATGTTTAAAGTGATTTTCATGCTTCCAGGGGCCCTAAACACAAGATTTATGGAATGGTTAAAAGTGCATGAAAATGGCCAATTTACTCACTCTGAGTTCTCACAAAGGGTCTCTTCACCCCGGGAAGTTAATTAAATACCATTTGGAGGCATTTAATGTTCGAGCAAAAACGGCTGATTTTCGACAAAAGAGATAACACCCCCCCATTACGTCATGCTTCAGAAATGTGGAAAATGGTCCGTTTTCAAATGTTTTATTTTTGAACGTCAGTTCACATTTGTAGGTGGATCATCAGTGTTAGAGCTAAAATTAGCATGTTTAAAGTGATTTTCATGCTTCCAGGGGCTCGGGAAGTGAATTAAATACTATTTGGAGGCATTTAATGTTCGAGCAAAAACGGCTGATTTTCGACAAAAGAGATAACACCCCCCCATTACGTCATGCTTCAGAAATGTGGAAAATGGTCCGTTTTCAAATGTTTTATTTTTGAACGTCAGTTCACATATGTAGGTGGATCATCAGTGTTAGAGCTAAAATTAGCATGTTTAAAGTGATTTTCATGCTTCCAGGGGCCCTAAACACAAGATTTATGGAATGGTTAAAAGTGCATGAAAATGGCCAATTTACTCACTCTGAGTTCTCAGAAAGGGTTTCTTCACCCCGGGAAGTTAATTAAATACCATTTGGAGGCATTTAATGTCCGAGCAAAAACGGCTGATTTTCGACAAAAGAGATAACACCCCCCCCATTACGTCATGTTTCAGAAATGTGGAAAATGGTCCGTTTTCAAATGTTTTATTTTTGAACGTCAGTTCACATTTGTAGGTGGATCATCAGTGTTAGAGCTAAAATTAGCATGTTTAAAGTGATTTTCATGCTTCCAGGGGCTCGGGAAGTGAATTAAATACTATTTGGAGGCATTTAATTTTCAAGCAAAAACGGCTGATTTTCGACAAAAGAGATAACATCCCCCCATTACGTCATGCTTCAGAAATGTGGAAAATGGTCCGTTTTCAAATGTTTTATTTTTGAACGTCAGTTCACATTTGTAGGTGGATCATCAGTGTTAGAGCTAAAATTAGCATGTTTAAAGTGATTTTCATGCTTCCAGGGGCCCTAAACACAAGATTTATGGAATGGTTAAAAGTGCATGAAAATGGCCAATTTACTCACTCTGAGTTCTCAGAAAGGGTTTCTTCACCCCGGGAAGTTAATTAAATACCATTTGGAGGCATTTAATGTCCGAGCAAAAACGGCTGATTTTCGACAAAAGAGATAACACCCCCCCCATTACGTCATGTTTCAGAAATGTGGAAAATGGTCCGTTTTCAAATGTTTTATTTTTGAACGTCAGTTCACATTTGTAGGTGGATCATCAGTGTTAGAGCTAAAATTAGCATGTTTAAAGTGATTTTCATGCTTCCAGGGGCTCGGGAAGTGAATTAAATACTATTTGGAGGCATTTAATTTTCAAGCAAAAACGGCTGATTTTCGACAAAAGAGATAACATCCCCCCATTACGTCATGCTTCAGAAATGTGGAAAATGGTCCGTTTTCAAATGTTTTATTTTTGAACGTCAGTTCACATTTGTAGGTGGATCATCAGTGTTAGAGCTTAAATTAGCATGTTTAAAGTGATTTTCATGCTTCCAGGGGCCCTAAACACAAGATTTATGGAATGGTTAAAAGTGCATGAAAATGGCCAATTTACTCACTCTGAGTTCTCAAAAAGGGTTTCTTCACCCCGGGAAGTTAATTAAATACCATTTGGAGGCATTTAATGTTCGAGCAAAAACGGCTGATTTTCGACAAAAGAGATAACACCCCCCAATTACGTCATGCTTCAGAAATGTGGAAAATGGTCCGTTTTCAAATGTTTTATTTTTGAACGTCAGTTCACATTTGTAGGTGGATCATCAGTGTTAGAGCTAAAATTAGCATGTTTAAAGTGATTTTCATGCTTCCAGGTGCTCGGGAAGTGAATTAAATACTATTTGGAGGCATTTAATGTTCAAGCAAAAACGGCTGATTTTCGACAAAAGAGATAACACCCCCCCCCATTACGTCATGCTTCAGAAATGTGGAAAATGGTCCGTTTTCAAATGTTTTATTTTTGAACGTCAGTTCACATTTGTAGGTGGATCATCAGTGCTAGAGCTAAAATTAGCATGTTTAAAGTGATTTTCATGCTTCCAGTGGCTCGGGAAGTGAATTAAATACTATTTGGAGGCATTTAATGTTCAAGCAAAAACGGCTGATTTTCGACAAAAGAGATAACACCCCCCCATTACGTCATGCTTCAGAAATGTGGAAAATGGTCCGTTTTCAAATGTTTTATTTTTGAACGTCAGTTCACATTTGTAGGTGGATCATCAGTGTTAGAGCTAAAATTAGCATGTTTAAAGTGATTTTCATGCTTCCAGGGGCTCGGGAAGTGAATTAAATACTATTTGGAGGCATTTAATGTTCAAGCAAAAACGGCTGATTTTCGACAAAAGAGATAACACCCCCCCATTACGTCATGCTTCAGAAATGTGGAAAATGGTCCGTTTTCAAATGTTTTATTTTTGAACGTCAGTTCACATTTGTAGGTGGATCATCAGTGTTAGAGCTAAAATTAGCATGTTTAAAGTGATTTTCATGCTTCCAGGGGCTCGGGAAGTTAATTAAATACCATTTGGAGGCATTTAATGTTCGAGCAAAAACGGCTGATTTTCGACAAAAAAGATAACACCCCCCCCCATTACGTCATGCTTCAGAAATGTGGAAAATGGTCTGTTTTCAAATGTTTTATTTTTGAACGTCAGTTCACATTTGTAGGTGGATCATCAGTGTTAGAGCTAAAATTAGCATGTTTAAAGTGATTTTCATGCTTCCAGGGGCCCTAAACACAAGATTTATGGAATGGTTAAAAGTGCATGAAAATGGCCAATTTACTCACTCTGAGTTCTCAAAAAGGGTTTCTTCACCCCGGGAAGTTAATTAAATACCATTTGGAGGCATTTAATGTTCGAGCAAAAACGGCTGATTTTCGACAAAAGAGATAACACCCCCCCATTACGTCATGCTTCAGAAATGTGGAAAATGATCCGTTTTCAAATGTTTTATTTTTGAACGTCAGTTCACATTTGTAGGTGGATCATCAGTGTTAGAGCTAAAATTAGCATGTTTAAAGTGATTTTCATGCTTCCAGGGGCCCTAAACACAAGATTTATGGAATGGTTAAAAGTGCATGAAAATGGCCAATTTACTCACTCTGAGTTCTCAGAAAGGGTTTCTTCACCCCGGGAAGTTAATTAAGTACCATTTGGAGGCATTTAATGTTCGAGCAAAAACGGCTGATTTTCGACAAAAGAGATAACACCCCCCCCCCATTACGTCATGTTTCAGAAATGTGGAAAATGGTCCGTTTTCAAATGTTTTATTTTTGAACGTCAGTTCACATTTGTAGGTGGATCATCAGTGTTAGAGCTAAAATTAGCATGTTTGAAGTGATTTTCATGCTTCCAGGGGCTCGGGAAGTGAATTAAATACTATTTGGAGGCATTTAATGTTCAAGCAAAAACGGCTGATTTTCGACAAAAGAGATAACACCCCCCCATTACGTCATGCTTCAGAAATGTGGAAAATGGTCCGTTTTCAAATGTTTTATTTTTGAATGTCAGTTCACATTTGTAGGTGGATCATCAGTGTTAGAGCTAAAATTAGCATGTTTAAAGTGATTTTCATGCTTCCAGGGGCCCTAAACACAAGATTTATGGAATGGTTAAAAGTGCATGAAAATGGCCAATTTACTCACTCTGAGTTCTCAAAAAGGGTTTCTTCACCCCGGGAAGTTAATTAAATACCGTTTGGAGGCATTTAATGTTCGAGCAAAAACGGCTGATTTTCGACAAAAGAGATAATACCCCCCCATTACGTCATGCTTCAGAAATGTGGAAAATGGTCCGTTTTCAAATGTTTTATTTTTGAACGTCAGTTCACATTTGTAGGTGGATCATCAGTGTTAGAGCTAAAATTAGCATCTTTAAAGTGATTTTCATGCTTCCAGGGGCTCGGGAAGTGAATTAAATACTATTTGGAGGCATTTGATGTTCAAGCAAAAACGGCTGATTTTCGACAAAAGAGATAACACCCCCCATTACGTCATGCTTCAGAAATGTGGAAAATGGTCCGTTTTCAAATGTTTTATTTTTGAACGTCAGTTCACATTTGTAGGTGGATCATCAGTGTTAGAGCTAAAATTAGCATGTTTAAAGTGATTTTAATGCTTCCAGGTACTCGGGAAGTGAATTAAATACTATTTGGAGGCATTTAATGTTCAAGCAAAAACAGCTGATTTTCGACAAAAGAGATAACACCCCCCCATTACGTCATGCTTCAGAAATGTGGAAAATGGTCCGTTTTCAAATGTTTTATTTTTGAACGTCAGTTCACATTTGTAGGTGGATCATCAGTGTTAGAGCTAAAATTAGCATGTTTAAAGTGATTTTCATGCTTTCAGGGGCTCGGGAAGTGAATTAAATACTATTTGGAGGCATTTAATGTTCAAGCAAAAACGGCTGATTTTCGACAAAAGAGATAACACCCCCCCATTACGTCATGCTTCAGAAATGTGGAAAATGGTCTGTTATCAAATGTTTTATTTTTGAACGTCAGTTCACAATTGTAGGTGAATCATCAGTGTTAGAGCTAAAATTAGCATGTTTAAAGTGATTTTCATGCATCCAGGGGCTCGGGAAGTTAATTAAATACCATTTGGAGGCATTTAATGTTCGAGCAAAAACGGCTGATTTTCGACAAAAAAGATAACACCCCCCCCATTACGTCATGCTTCAGAAATGTGGAAAATGGTCTGTTTTCAAATGTTTTATTTTTGAACGTCAGTTCACATTTGTAGGTGGATCATCAGTGTTAGAGCTAAAATTAGCATGTTTAAAGTGATTTTCATGCTTCCAGGGGCCCTAAACACAAGATTTATGGAATGGATAAAAGTGCATGAAAATGGCCAATTTACTCACTCTGAGTTCTCAAAAAGGGTTTCTTCACCCCGGGAAGTTAATTAAATACCATTTGGAGGCATTTAATGTTCGAGCAAAAACGGCTGATTTTCGACAAAAGAGATAACACCCCCCCATTACGTCATGCTTCAGAAATGTGGAAAATGATCCGTTTTCAAATGTTTTATTTTTGAACGTCAGTTCACATTTGTAGGTGGATCATCAGTGTTAGAGCTAAAATTAGCATGTTTAAAGTGATTTTCATGATTCCAGGGGCTCGGGAAGTGAATTAAATACTATTTGGAGGCATTTAATGTTCAAGCAAAAACGGCTGATTTTCGACAAAAGAGATAACACCCCCCCATTACGTCATGCTTCAGAAATGTGGAAAATGGTCCGTTTTCAAATGTTTTATTTTTGAACGTCAGTTCACATTTGTAGGTGGATCATCAGTGTTAGAGCTAAAATTAGCATGTTTAAAGTGATTTTCATGCTTCCAGGGGCCCTAAACACAAGATTTATGGAATGGTTAAAAGTGCATGAAAATGGCCAATTTACTCACTCTGAGTTCTCAAAAAGGGTTTCTTCACCCCGGGAAGTTAATTAAATACCATTTGGAGGCATTTAATGTTCGAGCAAAAATGGCTGATTTTCGACAAAAGAGATAACACCCCCCCATTACGTCATGCTTCAGAAATGTGGAAAATGGTCCGTTTTCAAATGTTTTATTTTTGAACGTCAGTTGACATTTGTAGGTGGATCATCAGTGTTAGAGCTAAAATTAGCATGTTTAAAGTGATTTTCATGCTTCCAGGGGCCCTAAACACAAGATTTATGGAATGGTTAAAAGTGCATGAAAATGGCCAATTTACTCACTCTGAGTTCTCAGAAAGGGTTTCTTCACCCCGGGAAGTTAATTAAATACCATTTGGAGGCATTTAATGTTCAAGCAAAAACGGCTGATTTTCGACAAAAGAGATAACACCCCCCCCCATTACGTCATGTTTCAGAAATGTGGAAAATGGTTTGTTTTCAAATGTTTTATTTTTGAACGTCAGTTCACATTTGTAGGTGGATCATCAGTGTTAGAGCTAAAATTAGCATGTTTAAAGTGATTTTCATGCTTCCAGGGGCTCGGGAAGTGAATTAAATACTATTTGGAGGCATTTAATGTTCAAGCAAAAACGGCTGATTTTCGACAAAAGAGATAACACCCCCCCATTACGTCATGCTTCAGAAATGTGGAAAATGGTCCGTTTTCAAATGTTTTATTTTTGAACGTCAGTTCACATTTGTAGGTGGATCATCAGTGTTAGAGCTAAAATTAGCATGTTTAAAGTGATTTTCATGCTTCCAGGGGCCCTAAACACAAGATTTATGGAATGGTTAAAAGTGCATGAAAATGGCCAATTTACTCACTCTGAGTTCTCACAAAGGGTCTCTTCACCCCGGGAAGTTAATTAAATACCATTTGGAGGCATTTAATGTTCGAGCAAAAACGGCTGATTTTCGACAAAAGAGATAACACCCCCCCATTACGTCATGCTTCAGAAATGTGGAAAATGGTCCGTTTTCAAATGTTTTATTTTTGAACGTCAGTTCACATTTGTAGGTGGATCATCAGTGTTAGAGCTAAAATTAGCATGTTTAAAGTGATTTTCATGCTTCCAGGGGCTCGGGAAGTGAATTAAATACTATTTGGAGGCATTTAATGTTCGAGCAAAAACGGCTGATTTTCGACAAAAGAGATAACACCCCCCCATTACGTCATGCTTCAGAAATGTGGAAAATGGTCCGTTTTCAAATGTTTTATTTTTGAACGTCAGTTCACATTTGTAGGTGGATCATCAGTGTTAGAGCTTAAATTAGCATGTTTAAAGTGATTTTCATGCTTCCAGGGGCCCTAAACACAAGATTTATGGAATGGTTAAAAGTGCATGAAAATGGCCAATTTACTCACTCTGAGTTCTCAAAAAGGGTTTCTTTACCCCGGGAAGTTAATTAAATACCATTTGGAGGCATTTAATGTTCGAGCAAAAACGGCTGATTTTCGACAAAAGAGATAACACCCCCCAATTACGTCATGCTTCAGAAATGTGGAAAATGGTCCGTTTTCAAATGTTTTATTTTTGAACGTCAGTTCACATTTGTAGGTGGATCATCAGTGTTAGAGCTAAAATTAGCATGTTTAAAGTTATTTTCATGCTTCCAGGGGCTCGGGAAGTGAATTAAATACTATTTGGAGGCATTTAATTTTCAAGCAAAAACGGCTGATTTTCGACAAAAGAGATAACACCCCCCCATTACGTCATGCTTCAGAAATGTGGAAAATGGTCCGTTTTCAAATGTTTTATTTTTGAACGTCAGTTCACATTTGTAGGTGGATCATCAGTGTTAGAGCTAAAATTAGCATGTTTAAAGTGATTTTCATGCTTCCAGGTGCTCGGGAAGTGAATTAAATACTATTTGGAGGCATTTAATGTTCAAGCAAAAACGGCTGATTTTCGACAAAAGAGATAACACCCCCCCCCATTACGTCATGCTTCAGAAATGTGGAAAATGGTCCGTTTTCAAATGTTTTATTTTTGAACGTCAGTTCACATTTGTAGGTGGATCATCAGTGCTAGAGCTAAAATTAGCATGTTTAAAGTGATTTTCATGCTTCCAGTGGCTCGGGAAGTGAATTAAATACTATTTTGAGGCATTTAATGTTCAAGCAAAAACGGCTGATTTTCGACAAAAGAGATAACACCCCCCCATTACGTCATGCTTCAGAAATGTGGAAAATGGTCCGTTTTCAAATGTTTTATTTTTGAACGTCAGTTCACATTTGTAGGTGGATCATCAGTGTTAGAGCTAAAATTAGCATGTTTAAAGTGATTTTCATGCTTCCAGGGGCTCGGGAAGTGAATTAAATACTATTTGGAGGCATTTAATGTTCAAGCAAAAACGGCTGATTTTCGACAAAAGAGATAACACCCCCCCATTACGTCATGCTTCAGAAATGTGGAAAATGGTCCGTTTTCAAATGTTTTATTTTTGAACGTCAGTTCACATTTGTAGGTGGATCATCAGTGTTAGAGCTAAAATTAGCATGTTTAAAGTGATTTTCATGCTTCCAGGGGCTCGGGAAGTTAATTAAATACCATTTGGAGGCATTTAATGTTCGAGCAAAAACGGCTGATTTTCGACAAAAAAGATAACACCCCCCCCCATTACGTCATGCTTCAGAAATGTGGAAAATGGTCTGTTTTCAAATGTTTTATTTTTGAACGTCAGTTCACATTTGTAGGTGGATCATCAGTGTTAGAGCTAAAATTAGCATGTTTAAAGTGATTTTCATGCTTCCAGGGGCCCTAAACACAAGATTTATGGAATGGTTAAAAGTGCATGAAAATGGCCAATTTACTCATTCTGAGTTCTCAAAAAGGGTTTCTTCACCCCGGGAAGTTAATTAAATACCATTTGGAGGCATTTAATGTTCGAGCAAAAACGGCTGATTTTCGACAAAAGAGATAACACCCCCCCATTACGTCATGCTTCAGAAATGTGGAAAATGATCCGTTTTCAAATGTTTTATTTTTGAACGTCAGTTCACATTTGTAGGTGGATCATCAGTGTTAGAGCTAAAATTAGCATGTTTAAAGTGATTTTCATGATTCCAGGGGCTCGGGAAGTGAATTAAATACTATTTGGAGGCATTTAATGTTCAAGCAAAAACGGCTGATTTTCGACAAAAGAGATAACACCCCCCCATTACGTCATGCTTCAGAAATGTGGAAAATGGTCCGTTTTCAAATGTTTTATTTTTGAACGTCAGTTCACATTTGTAGGTGGATCATCAGTATTAGAGCTAAAATTAGCATGTTTAAAGTGATTTTCATGCTTCCAGGGGCCCTAAACACAAGATTTATGGAATGGTTAAAAGTGCATGAAAATGGCCAATTTACTCACTCTGAGTTCTCAAAAAGGGTTTCTTCACCCCGGGAAGTTAATTAAATACCATTTGGAGGCATTTAATGTTCGAGCAAAAACGGCTGATTTTCGACAAAAGAGATAACACCCCCCTATTACGTCATGCTTCAGAAATGTGGAAAATGGTCCGTTTTCAAATGTTTTATTTTTGAACGTCAGTTCACATTTGTAGGTGGATCATCAGTGTTAGAGCTAAAATTAGCATGTTTAAAGTTATTTTCATGCTTCCAGGGGCTCGGGAAGTGAATTAAATACTATTTGGAGGCATTTAATTTTCAAGCAAAAACGGCTGATTTTCGACAAAAGAGATAACACCCCCCCATTACGTCATGCTTCAGAAATGTGGAAAATGGTCCGTTTTCAAATGTTTTATTTTTGAACGTCAGTTCACATTTGTAGGTGGATCATCAGTGTTAGAGCTAAAATTAGCATGTTTAAAGTGATTTTCATGCTTCCAGGTGCTCGGGAAGTGAATTAAATACTATTTGGAGGCATTTAATGTTCAAGCAAAAACGGCTGATTTTCGACAAAAGAGATAACACCCCCCCCCCCCATTACGTCATGCTTCAGAAATGTGGAAAATGGTCCGTTTTCAAATGTTTTATTTTTGAACGTCAGTTCACATTTGTAGATGGATCATCAGTGCTAGAGCTAAAATTAGCATGTTTAAAGTGATTTTCATGCTTCCAGTGGCTCGGGAAGTGAATTAAATACTATTTGGAGGCATTTAATGTTCAAGCAAAAACGGCTGATTTTCGACAAAAGAGATAACACCCCCCCATTACGTCATGCTTCAGAAATGTGGAAAATGGTCCGTTTTCAAATGTTTTATTTTTGAACGTCAGTTCACATTTGTAGGTGGATCATCAGTGTTAGAGCTAAAATTAGCATGTTTAAAGTGATTTTCATGCTTCCAGGGGCTCGGGAAGTGAATTAAATACTATTTGGAGGCATTTAATGTTCAAGCAAAAACGGCTGATTTTCGACAAAAGAGATAACACCCCCCCATTACGTCATGCTTCAGAAATGTGGAAAATGGTCCGTTTTCAAATGTTTTATTTTTGAACGTCAGTTCACATTTGTAGGTGGATCATCAGTGTTAGAGCTAAAATTAGCATGTTTAAAGTGATTTTCATGCTTCCAGGGGCTCGGGAAGTTAATTAAATACCATTTGGAGGCATTTAATGTTCGAGCAAAAACGGCTGATTTTCGACAAAAAAGATAACACCCCCCCCCATTACGTCATGCTTCAGAAATGTGGAAAATGGTCTGTTTTCAAATGTTTTATTTTTGAACGTCAGTTCACATTTGTAGGTGGATCATCAGTGTTAGAGCTAAAATTAGCATGTTTAAAGTGATTTTCATGCTTCCAGGGGCCCTAAACACAAGATTTATGGAATGGTTAAAAGTGCATGAAAATGGCCAATTTACTCACTCTGAGTTCTCAAAAAGGGTTTCTTCACCCCGGGAAGTTAATTAAATACCATTTGGAGGCATTTAATGTTCGAGCAAAAACGGCTGATTTTCGACAAAAGAGATAACACCCCCCCATTACGTCATGCTTCAGAAATGTGGAAAATGGTCCGTTTTCAAATGTTTTATTTTTGAACGTCAGTTCACATTTGTAGGTGGATCATCAGTGTTAGAGCTAAAATTAGCATGTTTAAAGTGATTTTCATGCTTCCAGGTGCTCGGGAAGTGAATTAAATACTATTTGGAGGCATTTAATGTTCAAGCAAAAACGGCTGATTTTCGACAAAAGAGATAACACCCCCCCCCCATTACGTCATGCTTCAGAAATGTGGAAAATGGTCCGTTTTCAAATGTTTTATTTTTGAACGTCAGTTCACATTTGTAGGTGGATCATCAGTGCTAGAGCTAAAATTAGCATGTTTAAAGTGATTTTCATGCTTCCAGTGGCTCGGGAAGTGAATTAAATACTATTTTGAGGCATTTAATGTTCAAGCAAAAACGGCTGATTTTCGACAAAAGAGATAACACCCCCCCATTACGTCATGCTTCAGAAATGTGGAAAATGGTCCGTTTTCAAATGTTTTATTTTTGAACGTCAGTTCACATTTGTAGGTGGATCATCAGTGTTAGAGCTAAAATTAGCATGTTTAAAGTGATTTTCATGCTTCCAGGGGCTCGGGAAGTGAATTAAATACTATTTGGAGGCATTTAATGTTCAAGCAAAAACGGCTGATTTTCGACAAAAGAGATAACACCCCCCCATTACGTCATGCTTCAGAAATGTGGAAAATGGTCCGTTTTCAAATGTTTTATTTTTGAACGTCAGTTCACATTTGTAGGTGGATCATCAGTGTTAGAGCTAAAATTAGCATGTTTAAAGTGATTTTCATGCTTCCAGGGGCTCGGGAAGTTAATTAAATACCATTTGGAGGCATTTAATGTTCGAGCAAAAACGGCTGATTTTCGACAAAAAAGATAACACCCCCCCCCCATTACGTCATGCTTCAGAAATGTGGAAAATGGTCTGTTTTCAAATGTTTTATTTTTGAACGTCAGTTCACATTTGTAGGTGGATCATCAGTGTTAGAGCTAAAATTAGCATGTTTAAAGTGATTTTCATGCTTCCAGGGGCCCTAAACACAAGATTTATGGAATGGTTAAAAGTGCATGAAAATGGCCAATTTACTCATTCTGAGTTCTCAAAAAGGGTTTCTTCACCCCGGGAAGTTAATTAAATACCATTTGGAGGCATTTAATGTTCGAGCAAAAACGGCTGATTTTCGACAAAAGAGATAACACCCCCCCATTACGTCATGCTTCAGAAATGTGGAAAATGATCCGTTTTCAAATGTTTTATTTTTGAACGTCAGTTCACATTTGTAGGTAGATCATCAGTGTTAGAGCTAAAATTAGCATGTTTAAAGTGATTTTCATGATTCCAGGGGCTCGGGAAGTGAATTAAATACTATTTGGAGGCATTTAATGTTCAAGCAAAAACGGCTGATTTTCGACAAAAGAGATAACACCCCCCCATTACGTCATGCTTCAGAAATGTGGAAAATGGTCCGTTTTCAAATGTTTTATTTTTGAACGTCAGTTCACATTTGTAGGTGGATCATCAGTATTAGAGCTAAAATTAGCATGTTTAAAGTGATTTTCATGCTTCCAGGGGCCCTAATCACAAGATTTATGGAATGGTTAAAAGTGCATGAAAATGGCCAATTTACTCACTCTGAGTTCTCAAAAAGGGTTTCTTCACCCCGGGAAGTTAATTAAATACCATTTGGAGGCATTTAATGTTCGAGCAAAAACGGCTGATTTTCGACAAAAGAGATAACACCCCCCCATTACGTCATGCTTCAGAAATGTGGAAAATGGTCCGTTTTCAAATGTTTTATTTTTGAACGTCAGTTCACATTTGTAGGTGGATCATCAGTGTTAGAGCTAAAATTAGCATGTTTAAAGTTATTTTCATGCTTCCAGGGGCTCGGGAAGTGAATTAAATACTATTTGGAGGCATTTAATTTTCAAGCAAAAACGGCTGATTTTCGACAAAAGAGATAACACCCCCCCATTACGTCATGCTTCAGAAATGTGGAAAATGGTCCGTTTTCAAATGTTTTATTTTTGAACGTCAGTTCACATTTGTAGGTGGATCATCAGTGTTAGAGCTAAAATTAGCATGTTTAAAGTGATTTTCATGCTTCCAGGTGCTCGGGAAGTGAATTAAATACTATTTGGAGGCATTTAATGTTCAAGCAAAAACGGCTGATTTTCGACAAAAGAGATAACACCCCCCCCCCCCATTACGTCATGCTTCAGAAATGTGGAAAATGGTCCGTTTTCAAATGTTTTATTTTTGAACGTCAGTTCACATTTGTAGGTGGATCATCAGTGCTAGAGCTAAAATTAGCATGTTTAAAGTGATTTTCATGCTTCCAGTGGCTCGGGAAGTGAATTAAATACTATTTGGAGGCATTTAATGTTCAAGCAAAAACGGCTGATTTTCGACAAAAGAGATAACACCCCCCCATTACGTCATGCTTCAGAAATGTGGAAAATGGTCCGTTTTCAAATGTTTTATTTTTGAACGTCAGTTCACATTTGTAGGTGGATCATCAGTGTTAGAGCTAAAATTAGCATGTTTAAAGTGATTTTCATGCTTCCAGGGGCTCGGGAAGTGAATTAAATACTATTTGGAGGCATTTAATGTTCAAGCAAAAACGGCTGATTTTCGACAAAAGAGATAACACCCCCCCATTACGTCATGCTTCAGAAATGTGGAAAATGGTCCGTTTTCAAATGTTTTATTTTTGAACGTCAGTTCACATTTGTAGGTGGATCATCAGTGTTAGAGCTAAAATTAGCATGTTTAAAGTGATTTTCATGCTTCCAGGGGCTCGGGAAGTTAATTAAATACCATTTGGAGGCATTTAATGTTCGAGCAAAAACGGCTGATTTTCGACAAAAAAGATAACACCCCCCCCCATTACGTCATGCTTCAGAAATGTGGAAAATGGTCTGTTTTCAAATGTTTTATTTTTGAACGTCAGTTTACATTTGTAGGTGGATCATCAGTGTTAGAGCTAAAATTAGCATGTTTAAAGTGATTTTCATGCTTCCAGGGGCCCTAAACACAAGATTTATGGAATGGTTAAAAGTGCATGAAAATGGCCAATTTACTCACTCTGAGTTCTCAAAAAGGGTTTCTTCACCCCGGGAAGTTAATTAAATACCATTTGGAGGCATTTAATGTTCGAGCAAAAACGGCTGATTTTCGACAAAAGAGATAACACCCCCCCATTACGTCATGCTTCAGAAATGTGGAAAATGATCCGTTTTCAAATGTTTTATTTTTGAACGTCAGTTCACATTTGTAGGTGGATCATCAGTGTTAGAGCTAAAATTAGCATGTTTAAAGTGATTTTCATGATTCCAGGGGCTCGGGAAGTGAATTAAATACTATTTGGAGGCATTTAATGTTCAAGCAAAAACGGCTGATTTTCGACAAAAGAGATAACACCCCCCCATTACGTCATGCTTCAGAAATGTGGAAAATGGTCCGTTTTCAAATGTTTTATTTTTGAACGTCAGTTCACATTTGTAGGTGGATCATCAGTATTAGAGCTAAAATTAGCATGTTTAAAGTGATTTTCATGCTTCCAGGGGCCCTAAACACAAGATTTATGGAATGGTTAAAAGTGCATGAAAATGGCCAATTTACTCACTCTGAGTTCTCAAAAAGGGTTTCTTCACCCCGGGAAGTTAATTAAATACCATTTGGAGGCATTTAATGTTCGAGCAAAAACGGCTGATTTTCGACAAAAGAGATAACACCCCCCCATTACGTCATGCTTCAGAAATGTGGAAAATGGTCCGTTTTCAAATGTTTTATTTTTGAACGTCAGTTCACATTTGTAGGTGGATCATCAGTGTTAGAGCTAAAATTAGCATGTTTAAAGTGATTTTCATGCTTCCAGGGGCCCTAAACACAAGATTTATGGAATGGTTAAAAGTGCATGAAAATGGCCAATTTACTCACTCTGAGTTCTCAGAAAGGGTTTCTTCACCCCGGGAAGTTAATTAAATACCATTTGGAGGCATTTAATGTTCGAGCAAAAACGGCTGATTTTCGACAAAAGAGATAACACCCCCCCCCCCATTACGTCATGTTTCAGAAATGTGGAAAATGGTCCGTTTTCAAATGTTTTATTTTTGAACGTCAGTTCACATTTGTAGGTGGATCATCAGTGTTAGAGCTAAAATTAGCACGTTTGAAGTGATTTTCATGCTTCCAGGGGCTCGGGAAGTGAATTAAATACTATTTGGAGGCATTTAATGTTCAAGCAAAAACGGCTGATTTTCGACAAAAGAGATAACACCCCCCCATTACGTCATGCTTCAGAAATGTGGAAAATGGTCCGTTTTCAAATGTTTTATTTTTGAACGTCAGTTCACATTTGTAGGTGGATCATCAGTGTTAGAGCTAAAATTAGCATGTTTAAAGTGATTTTCATGCTTCCAGGGGCCCTAAACACAAGATTTATGGAATGGTTAAAAGTGCATGAAAATGGCCAATTTACTCACTCTGAGTTCTCAAAAAGGGTTTCTTCACCCCGGGAAGTTAATTAAATACCGTTTGGAGGCATTTAATGTTCGAGCAAAAACGGCTGATTTTCGACAAAAGAGATAAAACCCCCCCATTACGTCATGCTTCAGAAATGTGGAAAATGGTCCGTTTTCAAATGTTTTATTTTTGAACGTCAGTTCACATTTGTAGGTGGATCATCAGTGTTAGAGCTAAAATTAGCATCTTTAAAGTGATTTTCATGCTTCCAGGGGCGCGGGAAGTGAATTAAATACTATTTGGAGGCATTTGATGTTCAAGCAAAAACGGCTGATTTTCGACAAAAGAGATAACACCCCCCCATTACGTCATGCTTCAGAAATGTGGAAAATGGTCCGTTTTCAAATGTTTTATTTTTGAACGTCAGTTCACATTTGTAGGTGGATCATCAGTGTTAGAGCTAAAATTAGCATGTTTAAAGTGATTTTAATGCTTCCAGGTACTCGGGAAGTGAATTAAATACTATTTGGAGGCATTTAATGTTCAAGCAAAAACAGCTGATTTTCGACAAAAGAGATAACACCCCCCCATTACGTCATGCTTCAGAAATGTGGAAAATGGTCCGTTTTCAAATGTTTTATTTTTGAACGTCAGTTCACATTTGTAGGTGGATCATCAGTGTTAGAGCTAAAATTAGCATGTTTAAAGTGATTTTCATGCTTTCAGGAGCTCGGGAAGTGAATTAAATACTATTTGGAGGCATTTAATGTTCAAGCAAAAACGGCTGATTTTCGACAAAAGAGATAACACCACCCCATTACGTCATGCTTCAGAAATGTGGAAAATGGTCCGTTTTCAAATGTTTTATTTTTGAACGTCAGTTCACATTTGTAGGTGGATCATCAGTGTTAGAGCTAAAATTAGCATGTTTAAAGTGATTTTAATGCTTCCAGGTACTCGGGAAGTGAATTAAATACTATTTGGAGGCATTTAATGTTCAAGCAAAAACAGCTGATTTTCGACAAAAGAGATAACACCCCCCCATTACGTCATGCTTCAGAAATGTGGAAAATGGTCCGTTTTCAAATGTTTTATTTTTGAACGTCAGTTCACATTTGTAGGTGGATCATCAGTGTTAGAGCTAAAATTAGCATGTTTAAAGTGATTTTCATGCTTTCAGGGGCTCGGGAAGTGAATTAAATACTATTTGGAGGCATTTAATGTTCAAGCAAAAACGGCTGATTTTCGACAAAAGAGATAACACCCCCCCATTACGTCATGCTTCAGAAATGTGGAAAATGGTCTGTTATCAAATGTTTTATTTTTGAACGTCAGTTCACAATTGTAGGTGAATCATGAGTGTTAGAGCTAAAATTAGCATGTTTAAAGTGATTTTCATGCATCCAGGGGCTCGGGAAGTTAATTAAATACCATTTGGAGGCATTTAATGTTCGAGCAAAAACGGCTGATTTTCGACAAAAAAGATAACACCCCCCCCCCCATTACGTCATGCTTCAGAAATGTGGAAAATGGTCTGTTTTCAAATGTTTTATTTTTGAACGTCAGTTCACATTTGTAGGTGGATCATCAGTGTTAGAGCTAAAATTAGCATGTTTAAAGTGATTTTCATGCTTCCAGGGGCCCTAAACACAAGATTTATGGAATGGTTAAAAGTGCATGAAAATGGCCAATTTACTCACTCTGAGTTCTCAAAAAGGATTTCTTCACCCCGGGAAGTTAATTAAATACCATTTGGAGGCATTTAATGTTCGAGCAAAAACGGCTGATTTTCGACAAAAGAGATAACACCCCCCCATTACGTCATGCTTCAGAAATGTGGAAAATGATCCGTTTTCAAATGTTTTATTTTTGAACGTCAGTTCACATTTGTAGGTGGATCATCAGTGTTAGAGCTAAAATTAGCATGTTTAAAGTGATTTTCATGATTCCAGGGGCTCGGGAAGTGAATTAAATACTATTTGGAGGCATTTAATGTTCAAGCAAAAACGGCTGATTTTCGACAAAAGAGATAACACCCCCCCATTACGTCATGCTTCAGAAATGTGGAAAATGGTCCGTTTTCAAATGTTTTATTTTTGAACGTCAGTTCACATTTGTAGGTGGATCATCAGTGTTAGAGCTAAAATTAGCATGTTTAAAGTGATTTTCATGCTTCCAGGGGCCCTAAACACAAGATTTATGGAATGGTTAAAAGTGCATGAAAATGGCCAATTTACTCACTCTGAGTTCTCAAAAAGGGTTTCTTCACCCCGGGAAGTTAATTAAATACCATTTGGAGGCATTTAATGTTCGAGCAAAAACGGCTGATTTTCGACAAAAGAGATAACACCCCCCCATTACGTCATGCTTCAGAAATGTGGAAAATGGTCCGTTTTCAAATGTTTTATTTTTGAACGTCAGTTGACATTTGTAGGTGGATCATCAGTGTTAGAGCTAAAATTAGCATGTTTAAAGTGATTTTCATGCTTCCAGGGGCCCTAAACACAAGATTTATGGAATGGTTAAAAGTGCATGAAAATGGCCAATTTACTCACTCTGAGTTCTCAGAAAGGGTTTCTTCACCCCGGGAAGTTAATTAAATACCATTTGGAGGCATTTAATGTTCAAGCAAAAACGGCTGATTTTCGACAAAAGAGATAACACCCCCCCCCATTACGTCATGTTTCAGAAATGTGGAAAATGGTTTGTTTTCAAATGTTTTATTTTTGAACGTCAGTTCACATTTGTAGGTGGATCATCAGTGTTAGAGCTAAAATTAGCATGTTTAAAGTGATTTTCATGCTTCCAGGGGCTCGGGAAGTGAATTAAATACTATTTGGAGGCATTTAATGTTCAAGCAAAAACGGCTGATTTTCGACAAAAGAGATAACACCCCCCCATTACGTCATGCTTCAGAAATGTGGAAAATGGTCCGTTTTCAAATGTTTTATTTTTGAACGTCAGTTCACATTTGTAGGTGGATCATCAGTGTTAGAGCTAAAATTAGCATGTTTAAAGTGATTTTCATGCTTCCAGGGGCCCTAAACACAAGATTTATGGAATGGTTAAAAGTGCATGAAAATGGCCAATTTACTCACTCTGAGTTCTCACAAAGGGTCTCTTCACCCCGGGAAGTTAATTAAATACCATTTGGAGGCATTTAATGTTCGAGCAAAAACGGCTGATTTTCGACAAAAGAGATAACACCCCCCCATTACGTCATGCTTCAGAAATGTGGAAAATGGTCCGTTTTCAAATGTTTTATTTTTGAACGTCAGTTCACATTTGTAGGTGGATCATCAGTGTTAGAGCTAAAATTAGCATGTTTAAAGTGATTTTCATGCTTCCAGGGGCTCGGGAAGTGAATTAAATACTATTTGGAGGCATTTAATGTTCGAGCAAAAACGGCTGATTTTCGACAAAAGAGATAACACCCCCCCATTACGTCATGCTTCAGAAATGTGGAAAATGGTCCGTTTTCAAATGTTTTATTTTTGAACGTCAGTTCACATTTGTAGGTGGATCATCAGTGTTAGAGCTTAAATTAGCATGTTTAAAGTGATTTTCATGCTTCCAGGGGCCCTAAACACAAGATTTATGGAATGGTTAAAAGTGCATGAAAATGGCCAATTTACTCACTCTGAGTTCTCAAAAAGGGTTTCTTCACCCCGGGAAGTTAATTAAATACCATTTGGAGGCATTTAATGTTCGAGCAAAAACGGCTGATTTTCGACAAAAGAGATAACACCCCCCAATTACGTCATGCTTCAGAAATGTGGAAAATGGTCCGTTTTCAAATGTTTTATTTTTGAACGTCAGTTCACATTTGTAGGTGGATCATCAATGCTAGAGCTAAAATTAGCATGTTTAAAGTGATTTTCATGCTTCCAGTGGCTCGGGAAGTGAATTAAATACTATTTTGAGGCATTTAATGTTCAAGCAAAAACGGCTGATTTTCGACAAAAGAGATAACACCCCCCCATTACGTCATGCTTCAGAAATGTGGAAAATGGTCCGTTTTCAAATGTTTTATTTTTGAACGTCAGTTCACATTTGTAGGTGGATCATCAGTGTTAGAGCTAAAATTAGCATGTTTAAAGTGATTTTCATGCTTCCAGGGGCTCGGGAAGTGAATTAAATACTATTTGGAGGCATTTAATGTTCAAGCAAAAACGGCTGATTTTCGACAAAAAAGATAACACCCCCCCATTACGTCATGCTTCAGAAATGTGGAAAATGGTCCGTTTTCAAATGTTTTATTTTTGAACGTCAGTTCACATTTGTAGGTGGATCATCAGTGTTAGAGCTAAAATTAGCATGTTTAAAGTGATTTTCATGCTTCCAGGGGCTCGGGAAGTTAATTAAATACCATTTGGAGGCATTTAATGTTCGAGCAAAAACGGCTGATTTTCGACAAAAAAGATAACACCCCCCCCCATTACGTCATGCTTCAGAAATGTGGAAAATGGTCTGTTTTCAAATGTTTTATTTTTGAACGTCAGTTCACATTTGTAGGTGGATCATCAGTGTTAGAGCTAAAATTAGCATGTTTAAAGTGATTTTCATGCTTCCAGGGGCCCTAAACACAAGATTTATGGAATGGTTAAAAGTGCATGAAAATGGCCAATTTACTCACTCTGAGTTCTCAAAAAGGGTTTCTTCACCCCGGGAAGTTAATTAAATACCATTTGGAGGCATTTAATGTTCGAGCAAAAACGGCTGATTTTCGACGAAAGAGATAACACCCCCCCATTACGTCATGCTTCAGAAATGTGGAAAACGATCCGTTTTCAAATGTTTTATTTTTGAACGTCAGTTCACATTTGTAGGTGGATCATCAGTGTTAGAGCTAAAATTAGCATGTTTAAAGTGATTTTCATGATTCCAGGGGCTCGGGAAGTGAATTAAATACTATTTGGAGGCATTTAATGTTCAAGCAAAAACGGCTGATTTTCGACAAAAGAGATAACACCCCCCCATTACGTCATGCTTCAGAAATGTGGAAAATGGTCCGTTTTCAAATGTTTTATTTTTGAACGTCAGTTCACATTTGTAGGTGGATCATCAGTATTAGAGCTAAAATTAGCATGTTTAAAGTGATTTTCATGCTTCCAGGGGCCCTAAACACAAGATTTATGGAATGGTTAAAAGTGCATGAAAATGGCCAATTTACTCACTCTGAGTTCTCAAAAAGGGTTTCTTCACCCCGGGAAGTTAATTAAATACCATTTGGAGGCATTTAATGTTCGAGCAAAAACGGCTGATTTTCGACAAAAGAGATAACACCCCCCCATTACGTCATGCTTCAGAAATGTGGAAAATGGTCCGTTTTCAAATGTTTTATTTTTGAACGTCAGTTCACATTTGTAGGTGGATCATCAGTGTTAGAGCTAAAATTAGCATGTTTAAAGTTATTTTCATGCTTCCAGGGGCTCGGGAAGTGAATTAAATACTATTTGGAGGCATTTAATTTTCAAGCAAAAACGGCTGATTTTCGACAAAAGAGATAACACCCCCCCATTACGTCATGCTTCAGAAATGTGGAAAATGGTCCGTTTTCAAATGTTTTATTTTTGAACGTCAGTTCACATTTGTAGGTGGATCATCAGTGTTAGAGCTAAAATTAACATGTTTAAAGTGATTTTCATGCTTCCAGGTGCTCGGGAAGTGAATTAAATACTATTTGGAGGCATTTAATGTTCAAGCAAAAACGGCTGATTTTCGACAAAAGAGATAACACCCCCCCCCCATTACGTCATGCTTCAGAAATGTGGAAAATGGTCCGTTTTCAAATGTTTTATTTTTGAACGTCAGTTCACATTTGTAGGTGGATCATCAGTGCTAGAGCTAAAATTAGCATGTTTAAAGTGATTTTCATGCTTCCAGTGGCTCGGGAAGTGAATTAAATACTATTTGGAGGCATTTAATGTTCAAGCAAAAACGGCTGATTTTCGACAAAAGAGATAACACCCCCCCATTACGTCATGCTTCAGAAATGTGGAAAATGGTCCGTTTTCAAATGTTTTATTTTTGAACGTCAGTTCACATTTGTAGGTGGATCATCAGTGTTAGAGCTAAAATTAGCATGTTTAAAGTGATTTTCATGCTTCCAGGGGCTCGGGAAGTGAATTAAATACTATTTGGAGGCATTTAATGTTCAAGCAAAAACGGCTGATTTTCGACAAAAGAGATAACACCCCCCATTACGTCATGCTTCAGAAATGTGGAAAATGGTCCGTTTTCAAATGTTTTATTTTTGAACGTCAGTTCACATTTGTAGGTGGATCATCAGTGTTAGAGCTAAAATTAGCATGTTTAAAGTGATTTTCATGCTTCCAGGGGCTCGGGAAGTTAATTAAATACCATTTGGAGGCATTTAATGTTCGAGCAAAAACGGCTGATTTTCGACAAAAAAGATAACACCCCCCCCCATTACGTCATGCTTCAGAAATGTGGAAAATGGTCTGTTTTCAAATGTTTTATTTTTGAACGTCAGTTCACATTTGTAGGTGGATCATCAGTGTTAGAGCTAAAATTAGCATGTTTAAAGTGATTTTCATGCTTCCAGGGGCCCTAAACACAAGATTTATGGAATGGTTAAAAGTGCATGAAAATGGCCAATTTACTCACTCTGAGTTCTCAAAAAGGGTTTCTTCACCCCGGGAAGTTAATTAAATACCATTTGGAGGCATTTAATGTTCGAGCAAAAACGGCTGATTTTCGACAAAAGAGATAACACCCCCCCATTACGTCATGCTTCAGAAATGTGGAAAATGATCCGTTTTCAAATGTTTTATTTTTGAACGTCAGTTCACATTTGTAGGTGGATCATCAGTGTTAGAGCTAAAATTAGCATGTTTAAAGTGATTTTCATGATTCCAGGGGCTCGGGAAGTGAATTAAATACTATTTGGAGGCATTTAATGTTCAAGTAAAAACGGCTGATTTTCGACAAAAGAGATAACACCCCCCCATTACGTCATGCTTCAGAAATGTGGAAAATGGTCCGTTTTCAAATGTTTTATTTTTGAACGTCAGTTCACATTTGTAGGTGGATCATCAGTATTAGAGCTAAAATTAGCATGTTTAAAGTGATTTTCATGCTTCCAGGGGCCCTAAACACAAGATTTATGGAATGGTTAAAAGTGCATGAAAATGGCCAATTTACTCACTCTGAGTTCTCAAAAAGGGTTTCTTCACCCCGGGAAGTTAATTAAATACCATTTGGAGGCATTTAATGTTCGAGCAAAAACGGCTGATTTTCGACAAAAGAGATAACACCCCCCCATTACGTCATGCTTCAGAAATGTGGAAAATGGTCCGTTTTCAAATGTTTTATTTTTGAACGTCAGTTCACATTTGTAGGTGGATCATCAGTGTTAGAGCTAAAATTAGCATGTTTAAAGTGATTTTCATGCTTCCAGGGGCCCTAAACACAAGATTTATGGAATGGTTAAAAGTGCATGAAAATGGCCAATTTACTCACTCTGAGTTCTCAGAAAGGGTTTCTTCACCCCGGGAAGTTAATTAAATACCATTTGGAGGCATTTAATGTTCGAGCAAAAACGGCTGATTTTCGACAAAAGAGATAAAACCCCCCCCCATTACGTCATGTTTCAGAAATGTGGAAAATGGTCCGTTTTCAAATGTTTTATTTTTGAACGTCAGTTCACATTTGTAGGTGGATCATCAGTGTTAGAGCTAAAATTAGCACGTTTGAAGTGATTTTCATGCTTCCAGGGGCTCGGGAAGTGAATTAAATACTATTTGGAGGCATTTAATGTTCAAGCAAAAACGGCTGATTTTCGACAAAAGAGATAACACCCCCCCATTACGTCATGCTTCAGAAATGTGGAAAATGGTCCGTTTTCAAATGTTTTATTTTTGAACGTCAGTTCACATTTGTAGGTGGATCATCAGTGTTAGAGCTAAAATTAGCATGTTTAAAGTGATTTTCATGCTTCCAGGGGCCCTAAACACAAGATTTATGGAATGGTTAAAAGTGCATGAAAATGGCCAATTTACTCACTCTGAGTTCTCAGAAAGGGTTTCTTCACCCCGGGAAGTTAATTAAATACCATTTGGAGGCATTTAATGTTCGAGCAAAAACGGCTGATTTTCGACAAAAGAGATAACACCCCCCCATTACGTCATGTTTCAGAAATGTGGAAAATGGTCCGTTTTCAAATGTTTTATTTTTGAACGTCAGTTCACATTTGTAGGTGGATCATCAGTGTTAGAGCTAAAATTAGCATGTTTAAAGTGATTTTCATGCTTCCAGGGGCTCGGGAAGTGAATTAAATACTACTTGGAGGCATTTAATGTTCAAGCAAAAACGGCTGATTTTCGACAAAAGAGATAACACCCCCCCATTACGTCATGCTTCAGAAATGTGGAAAATGGTCCGTTTTCAAATGTTTTATTTTTGAACGTCAGTTCACATTTGTAGGTGGATCATCAGTGTTAGAGCTTAAATTAGCATGTTTAAAGTGATTTTCATGCTTCCAGGGGCCCTAAACACAAGATTTATGGAATGGTTAAAAGTGCATGAAAATGGCCAATTTACTCACTCTGAGTTCTCAAAAAGGGTTTCTTCACCCCGGGAAGTTAATTAAATACCGTTTGGAGGCATTTAATGTTCGAGCAAAAACGGCTGATTTTCGACAAAAGAGATAAAACCCCCCCATTACGTCATGCTTCAGAAATGTGGAAAATGGTCCGTTTTCAAATGTTTTATTTTTGAACGTCAGTTCACATTTGTAGGTGGATCATCAGTGTTAGAGCTAAAATTAGCATCTTTAAAGTGATTTTCATGCTTCCAGGGGCTCGGGAAGTGAATTAAATACTATTTGGAGGCATTTGATGTTCAAGCAAAAACGGCTGATTTTCGACAAAAGAGATAACACCCCCCCATTACGTCATGCTTCAGAAATGTGGAAAATGGTCCGTTTTCAAATGTTTTATTTTTGAACGTCAGTTCACATTTGTAGGTGGATCATCAGTGTTAGAGCTAAAATTAGCATGTTTAAAGTGATTTTAATGCTTCCAGGTACTCGGGAAGTGAATTAAATACTATTTGGAGGCATTTAATGTTCAAGCAAAAACAGCTGATTTTCGACAAAAGAGATAACACCCCCCCATTACGTCATGCTTCAGAAATGTGGAAAATGGTCCGTTTTCAAATGTTTTATTTTTGAACGTCAGTTCACATTTGTAGGTGGATCATCAGTGTTAGAGCTAAAATTAGCATGTTTAAAGTGATTTTCATGCTTCCAGGGGCTCGGGAAGTGAATTAAATACTATTTGGAGGCATTTAATGTTCGAGCAAAAACGGCTGATTTTCGACAAAAGAGATTTACGTCATGCTTCAGAAATGTGGAAAATGGTCCGTTTTCAAATGTTTTATTTTTGAACGTCAGTTCACATTTGTAGGTGGATCATCAGTGTTAGAGCTAAAATTAGCATGTTTAAAGTGATTTTCATGCTTCCAGGGGCCCTAAACACAAGATTTATGGAATGGTTAAAAGTGCATGAAAATGGCCAATTTACTCACTCTGAGTTCTCAGAAAGGGTTTCTTCACCCCGGGAAGTTAATTAAATACCATTTGGAGGCATTTAATGTTCGAGCAAAAACGGCTGATTTTCGACAAAAGAGATAACACCCCCCCATTACGTCATGTTTCAGAAATGTGGAAAATGGTCCGTTTTCAAATGTTTTATTTTTGAACGTCAGTTCACATTTGTAGGTGGATCATCAGTGTTAGAGCTAAAATTAGCATGTTTAAAGTGATTTTCATGCTTCCAGGGGCTCGGGAAGTGAATTAAATACTATTTGGAGGCATTTAATGTTCAAGCAAAAACGGCTGATTTTCGACAAAAGAGATAACACCCCCCCATTACGTCATGCTTCAGAAATGTGGAAAATGGTCCGTTTTCAAATGTTTTATTTTTGAACGTCAGTTCACATTTGTAGGTGGATCATCAGTGTTAGAGCTTAAATTAGCATGTTTAAAGTGATTTTCATGCCTCAGGGGCCCTAAACACAAGATTTATGGAATGGTTAAAAGTGCATGAAAATGGCCAATTTACTCACTCTGAGTTCTCAAAAAGGGTTTCTTCACCCCGGGAAGTTAATTAAATACCGTTTGGAGGCATTTAATGTTCGAGCAAAAACGGCTGATTTTCGACAAAAGAGATAAAACCCCCCCATTACGTCATGCTTCAGAAATGTGGAAAATGGTCCGTTTTCAAATGTTTTATTTTTGAACGTCAGTTCACATTTGTAGGTGGATCATCAGTGTTAGAGCTAAAATTAGCATCTTTAAAGTGATTTTCATGCTTCCAGGGGCTCGGGAAGTGAATTAAATACTATTTGGAGGCATTTGATGTTCAAGCAAAAACGGCTGATTTTCGACAAAAGAGATAACACCCCCCCATTACGTCATGCTTCAGAAATGTGGAAAATGGTCCGTTTTCAAATGTTTTATTTTTGAACGTCAGTTCACATTTGTAGGTGGATCATCAGTGTTAGAGCTCAAATTAGCATGTTTAAAGTTATTTTCATGCTTCCAGGGGCTCGGGAAGTGAATTAAATACTATTTGGAGGCATTTAATTTTCAAGCAAAAACGGCTGATTTTCGACAAAAGAGATAACACCCCCCCATTACGTCATGCTTCAGAAATGTGGAAAATGGTCCGTTTTCAAATGTTTTATTTTTGAACGTCAGTTCACATTTGTAGGTGGATCATCAGTGTTAGAGCTAAAATTAACATGTTTAAAGTGATTTTCATGCTTCCAGGTGCTCGGGAAGTGAATTAAATACTATTTGGAGGCATTTAATGTTCAAGCAAAAACGGCTGATTTTCGACAAAAGAGATAACACCCCCCCCCATTACGTCATGCTTCAGAAATGTGGAAAATGGTCCGTTTTCAAATGTTTTATTTTTGAACGTCAGTTCACATTTGTAGGTGGATCATCAGTGCTAGAGCTAAAATTAGCATGTTTAAAGTGATTTTCATGCTTCCAGTGGCTCGGGAAGTGAATTAAATACTATTTGGAGGCATTTAATGTTCAAGCAAAAACGGCTGATTTTCGACAAAAGAGATAACACCCCCCCATTACGTCATGCTTCAGAAATGTGGAAAATGGTCCGTTTTCAAATGTTTTATTTTTGAACGTCAGTTCACATTTGTAGGTGGATCATCAGTGTTAGAGCTAAAATTAGCATGTTTAAAGTGATTTTCATGCTTCCAGGGGCTCGGGAAGTGAATTAAATACTATTTGGAGGCATTTAATGTTCAAGCAAAAACGGCTGATTTTCGACAAAAGAGATAACACCCCCCCATTACGTCATGCTTCAGAAATGTGGAAAATGGTCCGTTTTCAAATGTTTTATTTTTGAACGTCAGTTCACATTTGTAGGTGGATCATCAGTGTTAGAGCTAAAATTAGCATGTTTAAAGTGATTTTCATGCTTCCAGGGGCTCGGGAAGTTAATTAAATACCATTTGGAGGCATTTAATGTTCGAGCAAAAACGGCTGATTTTCGACAAAAAAGATAACACCCCCCCCCATTACGTCATGCTTCAGAAATGTGGAAAATGGTCTGTTTTCAAATGTTTTATTTTTGAACGTCAGTTCACATTTGTAGGTGGATCATCAGTGTTAGAGCTAAAATTAGCATGTTTAAAGTGATTTTCATGCTTCCAGGGGCCCTAAACACAAGATTTATGGAATGGTTAAAAGTGCATGAAAATGGCCAATTTACTCACTCTGAGTTCTCAAAAAGGGTTTCTTCACCCCGGGAAGTTAATTAAATACCATTTGGAGGCATTTAATGTTCGAGCAAAAACGGCTGATTTTCGACAAAAGAGATAACACCCCCCCATTACGTCATGCTTCAGAAATGTGGAAAATGATCCGTTTTCAAATGTTTTATTTTTGAACGTCAGTTCACATTTGTAGGTGGATCATCAGTGTTAGAGCTAAAATTAGCATGTTTAAAGTGATTTTCATGATTCCAGGGGCTCGGGAAGTGAATTAAATACTATTTGGAGGCATTTAATGTTCAAGTAAAAACGGCTGATTTTCGACAAAAGAGATAACACCCCCCCATTACGTCATGCTTCAGAAATGTGGAAAATGGTCCGTTTTCAAATGTTTTATTTTTGAACGTCAGTTCTTATTTGTAGGTGGATCATCAGTATTAGAGCTAAAATTAGCATGTTTAAAGTGATTTTCATGCTTCCAGGGGCCCTAAACACAAGATTTATGGAATGGTTAAAAGTGCATGAAAATGGCCAATTTACTCACTCTGAGTTCTCAAAAAGGGTTTCTTCACCCCGGGAAGTTAATTAAATACCATTTGGAGGCATTTAATGTTCGAGCAAAAACGGCTGATTTTCGACAAAAGAGATAACACCCCCCCATTACGTCATGCTTCAGAAATGTGGAAAATGGTCCGTTTTCAAATGTTTTATTTTTGAACGTCAGTTCACATTTGTAGGTGGATCATCAGTGTTAGAGCTAAAATTAGCATGT
This sequence comes from Lissotriton vulgaris, assembly GCF_964263255.1. Taxonomy (NCBI): domain Eukaryota; kingdom Metazoa; phylum Chordata; class Amphibia; order Caudata; family Salamandridae; genus Lissotriton; species Lissotriton vulgaris. The sequence continues at coordinate 80,196 of NW_028246838.1, forward strand.
TTAAAGTGATTTTCATGCTTCCAGGGGCCCTAAACACAAGATTTATGGAATGGTTAAAAGTGCATGAAAATGGCCAATTTACTCACTCTGAGTTCTCAGAAAGGGTTTCTTCACCCCGGGAAGTTAATTAAATACCATTTGGAGGCATTTAATGTTCGAGCAAAAACGGCTGATTTTCGACAAAAGAGATAAAACCCCCCCCCATTACGTCATGTTTCAGAAATGTGGAAAATGGTCCGTTTTCAAATGTTTTATTTTTGAACGTCAGTTCACATTTGTAGGTGGATCATCAGTGTTAGAGCTAAAATTAGCACGTTTGAAGTGATTTTCATGCTTCCAGGGGCTCGGGAAGTGAATTAAATACTATTTGGAGGCATTTAATGTTCAAGCAAAAACGGCTGATTTTCGACAAAAGAGATAACACCCCCCCATTACGTCATGCTTCAGAAATGTGGAAAATGGTCCGTTTTCAAATGTTTTATTTTTGAACGTCAGTTCACATTTGTAGGTGGATCATCAGTATTAGAGCTAAAATTAGCATGTTTAAAGTGATTTTCATGCTTCCAGGGGCCCTAAACACAAGATTTATGGAATGGTTAAAAGTGCATGAAAATGGCCAATTTACTCACTCTGAGTTCTCAAAAAGGGTTTCTTCACCCCGGGAAGTTAATTAAATACCATTTGGAGGCATTTAATGTTCGAGCAAAAACGGCTGATTTTCGACAAAAGAGATAACACCCCCCCATTACGTCATGCTTCAGAAATGTGGAAAATGGTCCGTTTTCAAATGTTTTATTTTTGAACGTCAGTTCACATTTGTAGGTGGATCATCAGTGTTAGAGCTAAAATTAGCATGTTTAAAGTGATTTTCATGCTTCCAGGGGCCCTAAACACAAGATTTATGGAATGGTTAAAAGTGCATGAAAATGGCCAATTTACTCACTCTGAGTTCTCAGAAAGGGTTTCTTCACCCCGGGAAGTTAATTAAATACCATTTGGAGGCATTTAATGTTCGAGCAAAAACGGCTGATTTTCGACAAAAGAGATAAAACCCCCCCCCATTACGTCATGTTTCAGAAATGTGGAAAATGGTCCGTTTTCAAATGTTTTATTTTTGAACGTCAGTTCACATTTGTAGGTGGATCATCAGTGTTAGAGCTAAAATTAGCACGTTTGAAGTGATTTTCATGCTTCCAGGGGCTCGGGAAGTGAATTAAATACTATTTGGAGGCATTTAATGTTCAAGCAAAAACGGCTGATTTTCGACAAAAGAGATAACACCCCCCCATTACGTCATGCTTCAGAAATGTGGAAAATGGTCCGTTTTCAAATGTTTTATTTTTGAACGTCAGTTCACATTTGTAGGTGGATCATCAGTGTTAGAGCTCAAATTAGCATGTTTAAAGTGATTTTCATGCTTCCAGGGGCCCTAAACACAAGATTTATGGAATGGTTAAAAGTGCATGAAAATGGCCAATTTACTCACTCTGAGTTCTCAGAAAGGGTTTCTTCACCCCGGGAAGTTAATTAAATACCATTTGGAGGCATTTAATGTTCGAGCAAAAACGGCTGATTTTCGACAAAAGAGATAACACCCCCCCATTACGTCATGCTTCAGAAATGTGGAAAATGGTCCGTTTTCAAATGTTTTATTTTTGAACGTCAGTTCACATTTGTAGGTGGATCATCAGTGTTAGAGCTAAAATTAGCATGTTTAAAGTTATTTTCATGCTTCCAGGGGCTCGGGAAGTGAATTAAATACTATTTGGAGGCATTTAATGTTCAAGCAAAAACGGCTGATTTTCGACAAAAGAGATAACACCCCCCCCATTACGTCATGCTTCAGAAATGTGGAAAATGGTCCGTTTTCAAATGTTTTATTTTTGAACGTTAGTTCACATTTGTAGGTGGATCATCAGTGCTAGAGCTAAAATTAGCATGTTTAAAGTGATTTTCATGCTTCCAGTGGCTCGGGAAGTGAATTAAATACTATTTGGAGGCATTTAATGTTCAAGCAAAAACGGCTGATTTTCGACAAAAGAGATAACACCCCCCCATTACGTCATGCTTCAGAAATGTGGAAAATGGTCCGTTTTCAAATGTTTTATTTTTGAACGTCAGTTCACATTTGTAGGTGGATCATCAGTGTTAGAGCTAAAATTAGCATGTTTAAAGTGATTTTCATGCTTCCAGGGGCTCGGGAAGTGAATTAAATACTATTTGGAGGCATTTAATGTTCAAGCAAAAACGGCTGATTTTCGACAAAAGAGATAACACCCCCCCATTACGTCATGCTTCAGAAATGTGGAAAATGGTCCGTTTTCAAATGTTTTATTTTTGAACGTCAGTTCACATTTGTAGGTGGATCATCAGTGTTAGAGCTTAAATTAGCATGTTTAAAGTGATTTTCATGCTTCCAGAGGCTCGGGAAGTTAATTAAATACCATTTGGAGGCATTTAATGTTCGAGCAAAAACGGCTGATTTTCGACAAAAAAGATAACACCCCCCCCATTACGTCATGCTTCAGAAATGTGGAAAATGGTCTGTTTTCAAATGTTTTATTTTTGAACGTCAGTTCACATTTGTAGGTGGATCATCAGTGTTAGAGCTAAAATTAGCATGTTTAAAGTGATTTTCATGCTTCCAGGGGCCCTAAACACAAGATTTATGGAATGGTTAAAAGTGCATGAAAATGGCCAATTTACTCACTCTGAGTTCTCAAAAAGGGTTTCTTCACCCCGGGAAGTTAATTAAATACCATTTGGAGGCATTTAATGTTCGAGCAAAAACGGCTGATTTTCGACAAAAGAGATAACACCCCCCCATTACGTCATGCTTCAGAAATGTGGAAAATGATCCGTTTTCAAATGTTTTATTTTTGAACGTCAGTTCACATTTGTAGGTGGATCATCAGTGTTAGAGCTAAAATTAGCATGTTTAAAGTGATTTTCATGATTCCAGGGGCTCGGGAAGTGAATTAAATACTATTTGGAGGCATTTAATGTTCAAGTAAAAACGGCTGATTTTCGACAAAAGAGATAACACCCCCCCATTACGTCATGCTTCAGAAATGTGGAAAATGGTCCGTTTTCAAATGTTTTATTTTTGAACGTCAGTTCACATTTGTAGGTGGATCATCAGTATTAGAGCTAAAATTAGCATGTTTAAAGTGATTTTCATGCTTCCAGGGGCCCTAAACACAAGATTTATGGAATGGTTAAAAGTGCATGAAAATGGCCAATTTACTCACTCTGAGTTCTCAAAAAGGGTTTCTTCACCCCGGGAAGTTAATTAAATACCATTTGGAGGCATTTAATGTTCGAGCAAAAACGGCTGATTTTCGACAAAAGAGATAACACCCCCCCATTACGTCATGCTTCAGAAATGTGGAAAATGGTCCGTTTTCAAATGTTTTATTTTTGAACGTCAGTTCACATTTGTAGGTGGATCATCAGTGTTAGAGCTAAAATTAGCATGTTTAAAGTGATTTTCATGCTTCCAGGGGCCCTAAACACAAGATTTATGGAATGGTTAAAAGTGCATGAAAATGGCCAATTTACTCACTCTGAGTTCTCAGAAAGGGTTTCTTCACCCCGGGAAGTTAATTAAATACCATTTGGAGGCATTTAATGTTCGAGCAAAAACGGCTGATTTTCGACAAAAGAGATAAAACCCCCCCCCATTACGTCATGTTTCAGAAATGTGGAAAATGGTCCGTTTTCAAATGTTTTATTTTTGAACGTCAGTTCACATTTGTAGGTGGATCATCAGTGTTAGAGCTAAAATTAGCACGTTTGAAGTGATTTTCATGCTTCCAGGGGCTCGGGAAGTGAATTAAATACTATTTGGAGGCATTTAATGTTCAAGCAAAAACGGCTGATTTTCGACAAAAGAGATAACACCCCCCCATTACGTCATGCTTCAGAAATGTGGAAAATGGTCCGTTTTCAAATGTTTTATTTTTGAACGTCAGTTCACATTTGTAGGTGGATCATCAGTGTTAGAGCTAAAATTAGCATGTTTAAAGTGATTTTCATGCTTCCAGGGGCCCTAAACACAAGATTTATGGAATGGTTAAAAGTGCATGAAAATGGCCAATTTACTCACTCTGAGTTCTCAGAAAGGGTTTCTTCACCCCGGGAAGTTAATTAAATACCATTTGGAGGCATTTAATGTTCGAGCAAAAACGGCTGATTTTCGACAAAAGAGATAACACCCCCCCATTACGTCATGTTTCAGAAATGTGGAAAATGGTCCGTTTTCAAATGTTTTATTTTTGAACGTCAGTTCACATTTGTAGGTGGATCATCAGTGTTAGAGCTAAAATTAGCATGTTTAAAGTGATTTTCATGCTTCCAGGGGCTCGGGAAGTGAATTAAATACTATTTGGAGGCATTTAATGTTCAAGCAAAAACGGCTGATTTTCGACAAAAGAGATAACACCCCCCCATTACGTCATGCTTCAGAAATGTGGAAAATGGTCCGTTTTCAAATGTTTTATTTTTGAACGTCAGTTCACATTTGTAGGTGGATCATCAGTGTTAGAGCTTAAATTAGCATGTTTAAAGTGATTTTCATGCTTCCAGGGGCCCTAAACACAAGATTTATGGAATGGTTAAAAGTGCATGAAAATGGCCAATTTACTCACTCTGAGTTCTCAAAAAGGGTTTCTTCACCCCGGGAAGTTAATTAAATACCGTTTGGAGGCATTTAATGTTCGAGCAAAAACGGCTGATTTTCGACAAAAGAGATAAAACCCCCCCATTACGTCATGCTTCAGAAATGTGGAAAATGGTCCGTTTTCAAATGTTTTATTTTTGAACGTCAGTTCACATTTGTAGGTGGATCATCAGTGTTAGAGCTAAAATTAGCATCTTTAAAGTGATTTTCATGCTTCCAGGGGCTCGGGAAGTGAATTAAATACTATTTGGAGGCATTTGATGTTCAAGCAAAAACGGCTGATTTTCGACAAAAGAGATAACACCCCCCCATTACGTCATGCTTCAGAAATGTGGAAAATGGTCCGTTTTCAAATGTTTTATTTTTGAACGTCAGTTCACATTTGTAGGTGGATCATCAGTGTTAGAGCTCAAATTAGGATGTTTAAAGTGATTTTAATGCTTCCAGGTACTCGGGAAGTGAATTAAATACTATTTGGAGGCATTTAATGTTCAAGCAAAAACAGCTGATTTTCGACAAAAGAGATAACACCCCCCCATTACGTCATGCTTCAGAAATGTGGAAAATGGTCCGTTTTCAAATGTTTTATTTTTGAACGTCAGTTCACATTTGTAGGTGGATCATCAGTGTTAGAGCTAAAATTAGCATGTTTAAAGTGATTTTCATGCTTCCAGGGGCTCGGGAAGTGAATTAAATACTATTTGGAGGCATTTAATGTTCGAGCAAAAACGGCTGATTTTCGACAAAAGAGATTTACGTCATGCTTCAGAAATGTGGAAAATGGTCCGTTTTCAAATGTTTTATTTTTGAACGTCAGTTCACATTTGTAGGTGGATCATCAGTGTTAGAGCTAAAATTAGCATGTTTAAAGTGATTTTCATGCTTCCAGGGGCCCTAAACACAAGATTTATGGAATGGTTAAAAGTGCATGAAAATGGCCAATTTACTCACTCTGAGTTCTCAGAAAGGGTTTCTTCACCCCGGGAAGTTAATTAAATACCATTTGGAGGCATTTAATGTTCGAGCAAAAACGGCTGATTTTCGACAAAAGAGATAACACCCCCCCATTACGTCATGTTTCAGAAATGTGGAAAATGGTCCGTTTTCAAATGTTTTATTTTTGAACGTCAGTTCACATTTGTAGGTGGATCATCAGTGTTAGAGCTAAAATTAGCATGTTTAAAGTGATTTTCATGCTTCCAGGGGCTCGGGAAGTGAATTAAATACTATTTGGAGGCATTTAATGTTCAAGCAAAAACGGCTGATTTTCGACAAAAGAGATAACACCCCCCCATTACGTCATGCTTCAGAAATGTGGAAAATGGTCCGTTTTCAAATGTTTTATTTTTGAACGTCAGTTCACATTTGTAGGTGGATCATCAGTGTTAGAGCTTAAATTAGCATGTTTAAAGTGATTTTCATGCCTCAGGGGCCCTAAACACAAGATTTATGGAATGGTTAAAAGTGCATGAAAATGGCCAATTTACTCACTCTGAGTTCTCAAAAAGGGTTTCTTCACCCCGGGAAGTTAATTAAATACCGTTTGGAGGCATTTAATGTTCGAGCAAAAACGGCTGATTTTCGACAAAAGAGATAAAACCCCCCCATTACGTCATGCTTCAGAAATGTGGAAAATGGTCCGTTTTCAAATGTTTTATTTTTGAACGTCAGTTCACATTTGTAGGTGGATCATCAGTGTTAGAGCTAAAATTAGCATCTTTAAAGTGATTTTCATGCTTCCAGGGGCTCGGGAAGTGAATTAAATACTATTTGGAGGCATTTGATGTTCAAGCAAAAACGGCTGATTTTCGACAAAAGAGATAACACCCCCCCATTACGTCATGCTTCAGAAATGTGGAAAATGGTCCGTTTTCAAATGTTTTATTTTTGAACGTCAGTTCACATTTGTAGGTGGATCATCAGTGTTAGAGCTAAAATTAGCATGTTTAAAGTGATTTTAATGCTTCCAGGTACTCGGGAAGTGAATTAAATACTATTTGGAGGCATTTAATGTTCAAGCAAAAACGGCTGATTTTCGACAAAAGAGATAAAACCCCCCCATTACGTCATGCTTCAGAAATGTGGAAAATGGTCCGTTTTCAAATGTTTTATTTTTGAACGTCAGTTCACATTTGTAGGTGGATCATCAGTGTTAGAGCTAAAATTAGCATCTTTAAAGTGATTTTCATGCTTCCAGGGGCTCGGGAAGTGAATTAAATACTATTTGGAGGCATTTGATGTTCAAGCAAAAACGGCTGATTTTCGACAAAAGAGATAACACCCCCCCATTACGTCATGCTTCAGAAATGTGGAAAATGGTCCGTTTTCAAATGTTTTATTTTTGAACGTCAGTTCACATTTGTAGGTGGATCATCAGTGTTAGAGCTAAAATTAGCATGTTTAAAGTGATTTTCATGCTTTCAGGGGCTCGGGAAGTGAATTAAATACTATTTGGAGGCATTTAATGTTCAAGCAAAAACGGCTGATTTTCGACAAAAGAGATAACACCCCCCCATTACGTCATGCTTCAGAAATGTGGAAAATGGTCTGTTATCAAATGTTTTATTTTTGAACGTCAGTTCACAATTGTAGGTGAATCATCAGTGTTAGAGCTAAAATTAGCATGTTTAAAGTGATTTTCATGGATCCAGGGGCTCGGGAAGTTAATTAAATACCATTTGGAGGCATTTAATGTTCGAGCAAAAACGGCGGATTTTCGACAAAAAAGATAACACCCCCCCCCCATTACGTCATGCTTCAGAAATGTGGAAAATGGTCTGTTTTCAAATGTTTTATTTTTGAACGTCAGTTCACATTTGTAGGTGGATCATCAGTGTTAGAGCTAAAATTAGCATGTTTAAAGTGATTTTCATGCTTCCAGGGGCCCTAAACACAAGATTTATGGAATGGTTAAAAGTGCATGAAAATGGCCAATTTACTCACTCTGAGTTCTCAAAAAGGGTTTCTTCACCCCGGGAAGTTAATTAAATACCATTTGGAGGCATTTAATGTTCGAGCAAAAACGGCTGATTTTCGACAAAAGAGATAACACCCCCCCATTACGTCATGCTTCAGAAATGTGGAAAATGACCCGTTTTCAAATGTTTTATTTTTGAACGTCAGTTCACATTTGTAGGTGGATCATCAGTGTTAGAGCTAAAATTAGCATGTTTAAAGTGATTTTCATGATTCCAGGGGCTCGGGAAGTGAATTAAATACTATTTGGAGGCATTTAATGTTCAAGCAAAAACAGCTGATTTTCGACAAAAGAGATAACACCCCCCCATTACGTCATGCTTCAGAAATGTGGAAAATGGTCCGTTTTCAAATGTTTTATTTTTGAACGTCAGTTCACATTTGTAGGTGGATCATCAGTGTTAGAGCTAAAATTAGCATGTTTAAAGTGATTTTCATGCTTCCAGGGGCTCGGGAAGTGAATTAAATACTATTTGGAGGCATTTAATGTTCGAGCAAAAACGGCTGATTTTCGACAAAAGAGATTTACGTCATGCTTCAGAAATGTGGAAAATGGTCCGTTTTCAAATGTTTTATTTTTGAACGTCAGTTCACATTTGTAGGTGGATCATCAGTGTTAGAGCTAAAATTAGCATGTTTAAAGTGATTTTCATGCTTCCAGGGGCCCTAAACACAAGATTTATGGAATGGTTAAAAGTGCATGAAAATGGCCAATTTACTCACTCTGAGTTCTCAGAAAGGGTTTCTTCACCCCGGGAAGTTAATTAAATACCATTTGGAGGCATTTAATGTTCGAGCAAAAACGGCTGATTTTCGACAAAAGAGATAACACCCCCCCATTACGTCATGTTTCAGAAATGTGGAAAATGGTCCGTTTTCAAATGTTTTATTTTTGAACGTCAGTTCACATTTGTAGGTGGATCATCAGTGTTAGAGCTAAAATTAGCATGTTTAAAGTGATTTTCATGCTTCCAGGGGCTCGGGAAGTGAATTAAATACTATTTGGAGGCATTTAATGTTCGAGCAAAAACGGCTGATTTTCGACAAAAGAGATTTACGTCATGCTTCAGAAATGTGGAAAATGGTCCGTTTTCAAATGTTTTATTTTTGAACGTCAGTTCACATTTGTAGGTGGATCATCAGTGTTAGAGCTAAAATTAGCATGTTTAAAGTGATTTTCATGCTTCCAGGGGCCCTAAACACAAGATTTATGGAATGGTTAAAAGTGCATGAAAATGGCCAATTTACTCACTCTGAGTTCTCAGAAAGGGTTTCTTCACCCCGGGAAGTTAATTAAATACCATTTGGAGGCATTTAATGTTCGAGCAAAAACGGCTGATTTTCGACAAAAGAGATAACACCCCCCCATTACGTCATGTTTCAGAAATGTGGAAAATGGTCCGTTTTCAAATGTTTTATTTTTGAACGTCAGTTCACATTTGTAGGTGGATCATCAGTGTTAGAGCTTAAATTAGCATGTTTAAAGGGATTTTCATGCTTCCAGGGGCCCTAAACACAAGATTTATGGAATGGTTAAAAGAGCATGAAAATGGCCAATTTACTCACTCTGAGTTCTCAAAAAGGGTTTCTTCACCCCGGGAAGTTAATTAAATACAGTTTGGAGGCATTTAATGTTCGAGCAAAAACGGCTGATTTTCGACAAAAGAGATAAAACCCCCCCATTACGTCATGCTTCAGAAATGTGGAAAATGGTCCGTTTTCAAATGTTTTATTTTTGAACGTCAGTTCACATTTGTAGGTGGATCATCAGTGTTAGAGCTAAAATTAGCATCTTTAAAGTGATTTTCATGCTTCCAGGGGCTCGGGAAGTGAATTAAATACTATTTGGAGGCATTTGATGTTCAAGCAAAAACGGCTGATTTTCGACAAAAGAGATAACACCCCCCCATTACGTCATGCTTCAGAAATGTGGAAAATGGTCCGTTTTCAAATGTTTTATTTTTGAACGTCAGTTCACATTTGTAGGTGGATCATCAGTGTTAGAGCTAAAATTAGCATGTTTAAAGTGATTTTAATGCTTCCAGGTACTCGGGAAGTGAATTAAATACTATTTGGAGGCATTTAATGTTCAAGCAAAAACAGCTGATTTTCGACAAAAGAGATAACACCCCCCCATTACGTCATGCTTCAGAAATGTGGAAAATGGTCCGTTTTCAAATGTTTTATTTTTGAACGTCAGTTCACATTTGTAGGTGGATCATCAGTGTTAGAGCTAAAATTAGCATGTTTAAAGTGATTTTCATGCTTTCAGGGGCTCGGGAAGTGAATTAAATACTATTTGGAGGCATTTAATGTTCAAGCAAAAACGGCTGATTTTCGACAAAAGAGATAACACCCCCCCATTACGTCATGCTTCAGAAATGTGGAAAATGGTCTGTTATCAAATGTTTTATTTTTGAACGTCAGTTCACAATTGTAGGTGAATCATCAGTGTTAGAGCTAAAATTAGCATGTTTAAAGTGATTTTCATGGATCCAGGGGCTCGGGAAGTTAATTAAATACCATTTGGAGGCATTTAATGTTCGAGCAAAAACGGCGGATTTTCGACAAAAAAGATAACACCCCCCCCCCATTACGTCATGCTTCAGAAATGTGGAAAATGGTCTGTTTTCAAATGTTTTATTTTTGAACGTCAGTTCACATTTGTAGGTGGATCATCAGTGTTAGAGCTAAAATTAGCATGTTTAAAGTGATTTTCATGCTTCCAGGGGCCCTAAACACAAGATTTATGGAATGGTTAAAAGTGCATGAAAATGGCCAATTTACTCACTCTGAGTTCTCAAAAAGGGTTTCTTCACCCCGGGAAGTTAATTAAATACCATTTGGAGGCATTTAATGTTCGAGCAAAAACGGCTGATTTTCGACAAAAGAGATAACACCCCCCCATTACGTCATGCTTCAGAAATGTGGAAAATGACCCGTTTTCAAATGTTTTATTTTTGAACGTCAGTTCACATTTGTAGGTGGATCATCAGTGTTAGAGCTAAAATTAGCATGTTTAAAGTGATTTTCATGATTCCAGGGGCTCGGGAAGTGAATTAAATACTATTTGGAGGCATTTAATGTTCAAGCAAAAACGGCTGATTTTCGACAAAAGAGATAACACCCCCCCATTACGTCATGCTTCAGAAATGTGGAAAATGGTCCGTTTTCAAATGTTTTATTTTTGAACGTCAGTTCACATTTGTAGGTGGATCATCAGTGTTAGAGCTAAAATTAGCATGTTTAAAGTGATTTTCATGCTTCCAGGGGCCCTAAACACAAGATTTATGGAATGGTTAAAAGTGCATGAAAATGGCCAATTTACTCACTCTGAGTTCTCAAAAAGGGTTTCTTCACCCCGGGAAGTTAATTAAATACCATTTGGAGGCATTTAATGTTCGAGCAAAAACGGCTGATTTTCGACAAAAGAGATAACACCCCCCCATTACGTCATGCTTCAGAAATGTGGAAAATGGTCCGTTTTCAAATGTTTTATTTTTGAACGTCAGTTCACATTTGTAGGTGGATCATCAGTGTTAGAGCTAAAATTAGCATGTTTAAAGTGATTTTCATGCTTCCAGGGGCCCTAAACACAAGATTTATGGAATGGTTAAAAGTGTATGAAAATGGCCAATTTACTCACTCTGAGTTCTCAGAAAGGGTTTCTTCACCCCGGAAAGTTAATTAAATACCATTTGGAGGCATTTAATGTTCAAGCAAAAACGGCTGATTTTCGACAAAAGAGATAACACCCCCCCCCATTACGTCATGTTTCAGAAATGTGGAAAATGGTCTGTTTTCAAATGTTTTATTTTTGAACGTCAGTTCACATTTGTAGGTGGATCATCAGTGTTAGAGCTAAAATTAGCATGTTTAAAGTGATTTTCATGCTTCCAGGGGCTCGGGAAGTGAATTAAATACTATTTGGAGGCATTTAATGTTCAAGCAAAAACGGCTGATTTTCGACAAAAGAGATAACACCCCCCCATTACGTCATGCTTCAGAAATGTGGAAAATGGTCCGTTTTCAAATGTTTTATTTTTGAACGTCAGTTCACATTTGTAGGTGGATCATCAGTGTTAGAGCTAAAATTAGCATGTTTAAAGTGATTTTCATGCTTCCAGGGGCCCTAAACACAAGATTTATGGAATGGTTAAAAGTGCATGAAAATGGCCAATTTACTCACTCTGAGTTCTCACAAAGGGTCTCTTCACCCCGGGAAGTTAATTAAATACCATTTGGAGGCATTTAATGTTCGAGCAAAAACGGCTGATTTTCGACAAAAGAGATAACACCCCCCCCATTACGTCATGCTTCAGAAATGTGGAAAATGGTCCGTTTTCAAATGTTTTATTTTTGAACGTCAGTTCACATTTGTAGGTGGATCATCAGTGTTAGAGCTAAAATTAGCATGTTTAAAGTGATTTTCATGCTTCCAGGGGCTCGGGAAGTGAATTAAATACTATTTGGAGGCATTTAATGTTCGAGCAAAAACGGCTGATTTTCGACAAAAGAGATAACACCCCCCCATTACGTCATGCTTCAGAAATGTGGAAAATGGTCCGTTTTCAAATGTTTGATTTTTGAACGTCAGTTCACATATGTAGGTGGATCATCAGTGTTAGAGCTAAAATTAGCATGTTTAAAGTGATTTTCATGCTTCCAGGGGCCCTAAACACAAGATTTATGGAATGGTTAAAAGTGCATGAAAATGGCCAATTTACTCACTCTGAGTTCTCAGAAAGGGTTTCTTCACCCCGGGAAGTTAATTAAATACCATTTGGAGGCATTTAATGTTCGAGCAAAAACGGCTGATTTTCGACAAAAGAGATAACACCCCCCCATTACGTCATGTTTCAGAAATGTGGAAAATGGTCCGTTTTCAAATGTTTTATTTTTGAACGTCAGTTCACATTTGTAGGTGGATCATCAGTGTTACAGCTAAAATTAGCATGTTTAAAGTGATTTTCATGCTTCCAGGGGCTCGGGAAGTGAATTAAATACTATTTGGAGGCATTTAATTTTCAAGCAAAAACGGCTGATTTTCGACAAAAGAGATAACATCCCCCCATTACGTCATGCTTCAGAAATGTGGAAAATGGTCCGTTTTCAAATGTTTTATTTTTGAACGTCAGTTCACATTTGTAGGTGGATCATCAGTGTTAGAGCTTAAATTAGCATGTTTAAAGTGATTTTCATGCTTCCAGGGGCCCTAAACACAAGATTTATGGAATGGTTAAAAGTGCATGAAAATGGCCAATTTACTCACTCTGAGTTCTCAAAAAGGGTTTCTTCACCCCGGGAAGTTAATTAAATACCATTTGGAGGCATTTGATGTTCGAGCAAAAACGGTTGATTTTCGACAAAAAAGATAACACCCCCCATTACGTCATGCTTCAGAAATGTGGAAAATGGTCCGTTTTCAAATGTTTTATTTTTGAACGTCAGTTCACATTTGTAGGTGGATCATCAGTGTTAGAGCTAAAATTAGCATGTTTAAAGTGATTTTCATGCTTCCAGGGGCCCTAAACACAAGATTTATTTATGGTTAAAAGTGCATGAAAATGGCCAATTTACTCACTCTGAGTTCTCAAAAAGGGTTTCTTCACCCCTTGAAGTTAATTAAATACCATTTGCAGGCATTTAATGTTCGAGCAAAAACTGCTGATTTTCGACAAAAGAGATAACACCCCCCCATTACGTCATGCTTCAGAAATGTGGAAAATGGTCCGTTTTCAAATGTTTTATTTTTGAACGTCAGTTCACATTTGTAGGTGGATCATCAGTGTTAGAGCTAAAATTAGCATGTTTAAAGTGCATTTCCTGCTTCCAGGGGCTCGGGAAGTGAATTAAATACTATTTGGAGGCATTTAATGTTCAAGCAAAAACGGCTGATTTTCGACAAAAGAGATAACACCCCCCCCATTACGTCATGCTTCAGAAATGTGGAAAATGGTCCGTTTTCAAATGTTTTATTTTTGAACGTCAGTTCACATTTGTAGGTGGATCATCAGTGTTAGAGCTAAAATTAGCATGTTTAAAGTGATTTTCATGCTTCCAGGGGCTCGGGAAGTTAATTAAATACCATTTGGAGGCATTTAATGTTCGAGCAAAAACGGCTGATTTTCGACAAAAGAGATAACACCCCCCCATTACGTCATGCTTCAGAAATGTGGAAAATGGTCCGTTTTCAAATGTTTTATTTTTGAACGTCAGTTCACATTTGTAGGTGGATCATCGGTGTTAGAGCTAAAATTAGCATGTTTAAAGTGATTTTCATGCTTCCAGGGGCCCTAAACACAAGATTTATGGAATGGTTAAAAGTGCATGAAAATGGCCAATTTACTCACTCTGAGTTCTCAAAAAGGGTTTCTTCACCCCGGGAAGTTAATTAAATACCGTTTGGAGGCATTTAATGTTCGAGCAAAAACGGCTGATTTTCGACAAAAGAGATAAAACCCCCCCATTACGTCATGCTTCAGAAATGTGGAAAATGGTCCGTTTTCAAATGTTTTATTTTTGAACGTCAGTTCACATTTGTAGGTGGATCATCAGTGTTAGAGCTAAAATTAGCATCTTTAAAGTGATTTTCATGCTTCCAGGGGCTCGGGAAGTGAATTAAATACTATTTGGAGGCATTTGATGTTCAAGCAAAAACGGCTGATTTTCGACAAAAGAGATAACACCCCCCCATTACGTCATGCTTCAGAAATGTGGAAAATGGTCCGTTTTCAAATGTTTTATTTTTGAACGTCAGTTCACATTTGTAGGTGGATCATCAGTGTTAGAGCTAAAATTAGCATGTTTAAAGTGATTTTAATGCTTCCAGGTACTCGGGAAGTGAATTAAATACTATTTGGAGGCATTTAATGTTCAAGCAAAAACAGCTGATTTTCGACAAAAGAGATAACACCCCCCCCATTACGTCATGCTTCAGAAATGTGGAAAATGGTCCGTTATCAAATGTTTTATTTTTGAACGTCAGTTCACATTTGTAGGTGGATCATCAGTGTTAGAGCTAAAATTAGCATGTTTAAAGTGATTTTCATGCTTTCAGGGGCTCGGGAAGTGAATTAAATACTATTCGGAGGCATTTAATGTTCAAGCAAAAACGGCTGATTTTCGACAAAAGAGATAACACCCCCCCATTACGTCATGCTTCAGAAATGTGGAAAATGGTCTGTTATCAAATGTTTTATTTTTGAACGTCAGTTCACAATTGTAGGTGAATCATCAGTGTTAGAGCTAAAATTAGCATGTTTAAAGTGATTTTCATGCATCCAGGGGCTCGGGAAGTTAATTAAATACCATTTGGAGGCATTTAATGTTCGAGCAAAAACGGCTGATTTTCGACAAAAAAGATAACACCCCCCCCCCATTACGTCATGCTTCAGAAATGTGGAAATGGTCTGTTTTCAAATGTTTTATTTTTGAACGTCAGTTCACATTTGTAGGTGGATCATCAGTGTTAGAGCTAAAATTAGCATGTTTAAAGTGATTTTCATGCTTCCAGGGGCCCTAAACACAAGATTTATGGAATGGTTAAAAGTGCATGAAAATGGCCAATTTACTCACTCTGAGTTCTCAAAAAGGGTTTCTTCACCCCGGGAAGTTAATTAAATACCATTTGGAGGCATTTAATGTTCGAGCAAAAACGGCTGATTTTCGACAAAAGAGATAACACCCCCCCATTACGTCATGCTTCAGAAATGTGGAAAATGGTCCGTTTTCAAATGTTTTATTTTTGAACGTCAGTTCACATTTGTAGGTGGATCATCAGTGTTAGAGCTAAAATTAGCATGTTTGAAGTGATTTTCATGCTTCCAGGGGCTCGGGAAGTGAATTAAATACTATTTGGAGGCATTTAATGTTCAAGCAAAAACGGCTGATTTTCGACAAAAGAGATAACACCCCCCCATTACGTCATGCTTCAGAAATGTGGAAAATGGTCCGTTTTCAAATGTTTTATTTTTGAACGTCAGTTCACATTTGTAGGTGGATCATCAGTGTTAGAGCTAAAATTAGCATGTTTAAAGTGATTTTCATGCTTCCAGGGGCCCTAAACACAAGATTTATGGAATGGTTAAAAGTGCATGAAAATGGCCAATTTACTCACTCTGAGTTCTCACAAAGGGTCTCTTCACCCCGGGAAGTTAATTAAATACCATTTGGAGGCATTTAATGTTCGAGCAAAAACGGCTGATTTTCGACAAAAGAGATAACACCCCCCCATTACGTCATGCTTCAGAAATGTGGAAAATGGTCCGTTTTCAAATGTTTTATTTTTGAACGTCAGTTCACATTTGTAGGTGGATCATCAGTGTTAGAGCTAACATTAGCATGTTTAAAGTGATTTTCATGCTTCCAGGGGCTCGGGAAGTGAATTAAATACTATTTGGAGGCATTTAATGTTCGAGCAAAAACGGCTGATTTTCGACAAAAGAGATAACACCCCCCCCATTACGTCATGCTTCAGAAATGTGGAAAATGGTCCGTTTTCAAATGTTTTATTTTTGAACGTCAGTTCACATATGTAGGTGGATCATCAGTGTTAGATCTAAAATTAGCATGTTTAAAGTGATTTTCATGCTTCCAGGGGCCCTAAACACAAGATTTATGGAATGGTTAAAAGTGCATGAAAATGGCCAATTTACTCACTCTGAGTTCTCAAAAAGGGTTTCTTCACCCCGGGAAGTTAATTAAATACCGTTTGGAGGCATTTAATGTTCGAGCAAAAACGGCTGATTTTCGACAAAAGAGATAAAACCCCCCCCATTACGTCATGCTTCAGAAATGTGGAAAATGGTCCGTTTTCAAATGTTTTATTTTTGAACGTCAGTTCACATTTGTAGGTGGATCATCAGTGTTAGAGCTAAAATTAGCATCTTTAAAGTGATTTTCATGCTTCCAGGGGCTCGGGAAGTGAATTAAATACTATTTGGAGGCATTTGATGTTCAAGCAAAAACGGCTGATTTTCGACAAAAGAGATAACACCCCCCCATTACGTCATGCTTCAGAAATGTGGAAAATGGTCCGTTTTCAAATGTTTTATTTTTGAACGTCAGTTCACATTTGTAGGTGGATCATCAGTGTTAGAGCTAAAATTAGCATGTTTAAAGTGATTTTAATGCTTCCAGGTACTCGGGAAGTGAATTAAATACTATTTGGAGGCATTTAATGTTCAAGCAAAAACAGCTGATTTTCGACAAAAGAGATAACACCCCCCCATTACGTCATGCTTCAGAAATGTGGAAAATGGTCCGTTTTCAAATGTTTTATTTTTGAACGTCAGTTCACATTTGTAGGTGGATCATCAGTGTTAGAGCTAAAATTAGCATGTTTAAAGTGATTTTCATGCTTTCAGGGGCTCGGGAAGTGAATTAAATACTATTTGGAGGCATTTAATGTTCAAGCAAAAACGGCTGATTTTCGACAAAAGAGATAACACCCCCCCATTACGTCATGCTTCAGAAATGTGGAAAATGGTCTGTTATCAAATGTTTTATTTTTGAACGTCAGTTCACAATTGTAGGTGAATCATCAGTGTTAGAGCTAAAATTAGCATGTTTAAAGTGATTTTCATGCATCCAGGGGCTCGGGAAGTTAATTAAATACCATTTGGAGGCATTTAATGTTCGAGCAAAAACGGCTGATTTTCGACAAAAGAGATAACACCCCCCCATTACGTCATGCTTCAGAAATGTGGAAAATGGTCCGTTTTCAAATGTTTTATTTTTGAACGTCAGTTCACATTTGTAGGTGGATCATCAGTGTTAGAGCTAAAATTAGCATGTTTAAAGTGATTTTCATGCTTCCAGGGGCCCTAAACACAAGATTTATGGAATGGTTAAAAGTGCATGAAAATGGCCAATTTACTCACTCTGAGTTCTCAGAAAGGGTTTCTTCACCCCGGGAAGTTAATTAAATACCATTTGGAGGCATTTAATGTTCAAGCAAAAACGGCTGATTTTCGACAAAAGAGATAACACCCCCCCCCCCATTACGTCATGTTTCAGAAATGTGGAAAATGGTCTGTTTTCAAATGTTTTATTTTTGAACGTCAGTTCACATTTGTAGGTGGATCATCAGTGTTAGAGCTAAAATTAGCATGTTTAAAGTGATTTTCATGCTTCCAGGGGCTCGGGAAGTGAATTAAATACTATTTGGAGGCATTTAATGTTCAAGCAAAAACGGCTGATTTTCGACAAAAGAGATAACACCCCCCCATTACGTCATGCTTCAGAAATGTGGAAAATGGTCTGTTATCAAATGTTTTATTTTTGAACGTCAGTTCACAATTGTAGGTGAATCATCAGTGTTAGAGCTAAAATTAGCATGTTTAAAGTGATTTTCATGCATCCAGGGGCTCGGGAAGTTAATTAAATACCATTTGGAGGCATTTAATGTTCGAGCAAAAACGGCTGATTTTCGACAAAAAAGATAACACCCCCCCCCATTACGTCATGCTTCAGAAATGTGGAAAATGGTCTGTTTTCAAATGTTTTATTTTTGAACGTCAGTTCACATTTGTAGGTGGATCATCAGTGTTAGAGCTAAAATTAGCATGTTTAAAGTGATTTTCATGCTTCCAGGGGCCCTAAACACAAGATTTATGGAATGGTTAAAAGTGCATGAAAATGGCCAATTTACTCACTCTGAGTTCTCACAAAGGGTCTCTTCACCCCGGGAAGTTAATTAAATACCATTTGGAGGCATTTAATGTTCGAGCAAAAACGGCTGATTTTCGACAAAAGAGATAACACCCCCCCATTACGTCATGCTTCAGAAATGTGGAAAATGGTCCGTTTTCAAATGTTTTATTTTTGAACGTCAGTTCACATTTGTAGGTGGATCATCAGTGTTAGAGCTAAAATTAGCATGTTTAAAGTGATTTTCATGCTTCCAGGGGCTCGGGAAGTGAATTAAATACTATTTGGAGGCATTTAATGTTCGAGCAAAAACGGCTGATTTTCGACAAAAGAGATAACACCCCCCCCATTACGTCATGCTTCAGAAATGTGGAAAATGGTCCGTTTTCAAATGTTTTATTTTTGAACGTCAGTTCACATATGTAGGTGGATCATCAGTGTTAGAGCTAAAATTAGCATGTTTAAAGTGATTTTCATGCTTCCAGGGGCCCTAAACACAAGATTTATGGAATGGTTAAAAGTGCATGAAAATGGCCAATTTACTCACTCTGAGTTCTCAAAAAGGGTTTCTTCACCCCGGGAAGTTAATTAAATACCGTTTGGAGGCATTTAATGTTCGAGCAAAAACGGCTGATTTTCGACAAAAGAGATAAAACCCCCCCCATTACGTCATGCTTCAGAAATGTGGAAAATGGTCCGTTTTCAAATGTTTTATTTTTGAACGTCAGTTCACATTTGTAGGTGGATCATCAGTGTTAGAGCTAAAATTAGCATCTTTAAAGTGATTTTCATGCTTCCAGGGGCTCGGGAAGTGAATTAAATACTATTTGGAGGCATTTGATGTTCAAGCAAAAACGGCTGATTTTCGACAAAAGAGATAACACCCCCCCATTACGTCATGCTTCAGAAATGTGGAAAATGGTCCGTTTTCAAATGTTTTATTTTTGAACGTCAGTTCACATTTGTAGGTGGATCATCAGTGTTAGAGCTAAAATTAGCATGTTTAAAGTGATTTTAATGCTTCCAGGTACTCGGGAAGTGAATTAAATACTATTTGGAGGCATTTAATGTTCAAGCAAAAACAGCTGATTTTCGACAAAAGAGATAACACCCCCCCATTACGTCATGCTTCAGAAATGTGGAAAATGGTCCGTTTTCAAATGTTTTATTTTTGAACGTCAGTTCACATTTGTAGGTGGATCATCAGTGTTAGAGCTAAAATTAGCATGTTTAAAGTGATTTTCATGCTTTCAGGGGCTCGGGAAGTGAATTAAATACTATTTGGAGGCATTTAATGTTCAAGCAAAAACGGCTGATTTTCGACAAAAGAGATAACACCCCCCCATTACGTCATGCTTCAGAAATGTGGAAAATGGTCTGTTATCAAATGTTTTATTTTTGAACGTCAGTTCACAATTGTAGGTGAATCATCAGTGTTAGAGCTAAAATTAGCATGTTTAAAGTGATTTTCATGCATCCAGGGGCTCGGGAAGTTAATTAAATACCATTTGGAGGCATTTAATGTTCGAGCAAAAACGGCTGATTTTCGACAAAAGAGATAACACCCCCCCATTACGTCATGCTTCAGAAATGTGGAAAATGGTCCGTTTTCAAATGTTTTATTTTTGAACGTCAGTTCACATTTGTAGGTGGATCATCAGTGTTAGAGCTAAAATTAGCATGTTTAAAGTGATTTTCTTGCTTCCAGGGGCCCTAAACACAAGATTTATGGAATGGTTAAAAGTGCATGAAAATGGCCAATTTACTCACTCTGAGTTCTCAGAAAGGGTTTCTTCACCCCGGGAAGTTAATTAAATACCATTTGGAGGCATTTAATGTTCAAGCAAAAACGGCTGATTTTCGACAAAAGAGATAACACCCCCCCCCCATTACGTCATGTTTCAGAAATGTGGAAAATGGTCTGTTTTCAAATGTTTTATTTTTGAACGTCAGTTCACATTTGTAGGTGGATCATCAGTGTTAGAGCTAAAATTAGCATGTTTAAAGTGATTTTCATGCTTCCAGGGGCTCGGGAAGTGAATTAAATACTATTTGGAGGCATTTAATGTTCAAGCAAAAACGGCTGATTTTCGACAAAAGAGATAACACCCCCCCATTACGTCATGCTTCAGAAATGTGGAAAATGGTCCGTTTTCAAATGTGTTATTTTTGAACGTCAGTTCACGTTTGTAGGTGGATCATCAGTGTTAGAGCTAAAATTAGCATGTTTAAAGTGATTTTCATGCTTCCAGGGGCCCTAAACACAAGATTTATGGAATGGTTAAAAGTGCATGAAAATGGCCAATTTACTCACTCTGAGTTCTCACAAAGGGTTTCTTCACCCCGGGAAGTTAATTAAATACCATTTGGAGGCATTTAATGTTCAAGCAAAAACGGCTTATTTTCGACAAAAGAGATAACACCCCCCCATTACGTCATGCTTCAGAAATGTGGAAAATGGTCCGTTTTCAAATGTTTTATTTTTGAACGTCAGTTCACATTTGTAGGTGAATCATCAGTGTTAGAGCTAAAATTAGCATGTTTAAAGTGATTTTCATGCTTCCAGGGGCTCTAAACACAAGATTTATGGAATGGTTAAAAGTGCATGAAAATGCCCAATTTACTCACTCTGAGTTCTCAAAAAGGGTTTCTTCACCCCGGGAAGTTAATTAAATACCATTTGGAGGCATTTAATGTTCGAGCAAAAACGGCTGATTTTCGACAAAAGAGATAACACCCCCCCATTACGTCATGCTTCAGAAATGTGGAAAATGGTCCGTTTTCAAATGTTTTATTTTTGAACGTCAGTTCACATTTGTAGGTGGATCATCAGTGTTAGAGCTAAAATTAGCATGTTTAAAGTGCATTTCCTGCTTCCAGGGGCTCGGGAAGTGAATTAAATACTATTTGGAGGCATTTAATGTTCAAGCAAAAACGGCTGATTTTCGACAAAAGAGATAACACCCCCCCCATTACGTCATGCTTCAGAAATGTGGAAAATGGTCCGTTTTCAAATGTTTTATTTTTGAACGTCAGTTCACATTTGTAGGTGGATCATCAGTGTTAGAGCTAAAATTAGCATGTTTAAAGTGATTTTCATGCTTCCAGGGGCTCGGGAAGTTAATTAAATACCATTTGGAGGCATTTAATGTTCGAGCAAAAACGGCTGATTTTCGACAAAAGAGATAACACCCCCCCATTACGTCATGCTTCAGAAATGTGGAAAATGGTCCGTTTTCAAATGTTTTATTTTTGAACGTCAGTTCACATTTGTAGGTGGATCATCGGTGTTAGAGCTAAAATTAGCATGTTTAAAGTGATTTTCATGCTTCCAGGGGCCCTAAACACAAGATTTATGGAATGGTTAAAAGTGCATGAAAATGGCCAATTTACTCACTCTGAGTTCTCAAAAAGGGTTTCTTCACCCCGGGAAGTTAATTAAATACCGTTTGGAGGCATTTAATGTTCGAGCAAAAACGGCTGATTTTCGACAAAAGAGATAAAACCCCCCCATTACGTCATGCTTCAGAAATGTGGAAAATGGTCCGTTTTCAAATGTTTTATTTTTGAACGTCAGTTCACATTTGTAGGTGGATCATCAGTGTTAGAGCTAAAATTAGCATCTTTAAAGTGATTTTCATGCTTCCAGGGGCTCGGGAAGTGAATTAAATACTATTTGGAGGCATTTGATGTTCAAGCAAAAACGGCTGATTTTCGACAAAAGAGATAACACCCCCCCATTACGTCATGCTTCAGAAATGTGGAAAATGGTCCGTTTTCAAATGTTTTATTTTTGAACGTCAGTTCACATTTGTAGGTGGATCATCAGTGTTAGAGCTAAAATTAGCATGTTTAAAGTGATTTTAATGCTTCCAGGTACTCGGGAAGTGAATTAAATACTATTTGGAGGCATTTAATGTTCAAGCAAAAACAGCTGATTTTCGACAAAAGAGATAACACCCCCCCCATTACGTCATGCTTCAGAAATGTGGAAAATGGTCCGTTATCAAATGTTTTATTTTTGAACGTCAGTTCACATTTGTAGGTGGATCATCAGTGTTAGAGCTAAAATTAGCATGTTTAAAGTGATTTTCATGCTTTCAGGGGCTCGGGAAGTGAATTAAATACTATTTGGAGGCATTTAATGTTCAAGCAAAAACGGCTGATTTTCGACAAAAGAGATAACACCCCCCCATTACGTCATGCTTCAGAAATGTGGAAAATGGTCTGTTATCAAATGTTTTATTTTTGAACGTCAATTCACAATTGTAGGTGAATCATCAGTGTTAGAGCTAAAATTAGCATGTTTAAAGTGATTTTCATGCATCCAGGGGCTCGGGAAGTTAATTAAATACCATTTGGAGGCATTTAATGTTCGAGCAAAAACGGCTGATTTTCGACAAAAAAGATAACACCCCCCCCCATTACGTCATGCTTCAGAAATGTGGAAAATGGTCTGTTTTCAAATGTTTTATTTTTGAACGTCAGTTCACATTTGTAGGTGGATCATCAGTGTTAGAGCTAAAATTAGCATGTTTAAAGTGATTTTCATGCTTCCAGGGGCCCTAAACACAAGATTTATGGAATGGTTAAAAGTGCATGAAAATGGCCAATTTACTCACTCTGAGTTCTCAAAAAGGGTTTCTTCACCCCGGGAAGTTAATTAAATACCATTTGGAGGCATTTAATGTTCGAGCAAAAACGGCTGATTTTCGACAAAAGAGATAACACCCCCCCATTACGTCATGCTTCAGAAATGTGGAAAATGGTCCGTTTTCAAATGTTTTATTTTTGAACGTCAGTTCACATTTGTAGGTGGATCATCAGTGTTAGAGCTAAAATTAGCATGTTTGAAGTGATTTTCATGCTTCCAGGGGCTCGGGAAGTGAATTAAATACTATTTGGAGGCATTTAATGTTCAAGCAAAAACGGCTGATTTTCGACAAAAGAGATAACACCCCCCCATTACGTCATGCTTCAGAAATGTGGAAAATGGTCCGTTTTCAAATGTTTTATTTTTGAACGTCAGTTCACATTTGTAGGTGGATCATCAGTGTTAGAGCTAAAATTAGCATGTTTAAAGTGATTTTCATGCTTCCAGGGGCCCTAAACACAAGATTTATGGAATGGTTAAAAGTGCATGAAAATGGCCAATTTACTCACTCTGAGTTCTCACAAAGGGTCTCTTCACCCCGGGAATTTAATTAAATACCATTTGGAGGCATTTAATGTTCGAGCAAAAACGGCTGATTTTCGACAAAAGAGATAACACCCCCCATTACGTCATGCTTCAGAAATGTGGAAAATGGTCCGTTTTCAAATGTTTTATTTTTGAACGTCAGTTCACATTTGTAGGTGGATCATCAGTGTTAGAGCTAACATTAGCATGTTTAAAGTGATTTTCATGCTTCCAGGGGCTCGGGAAGTGAATTAAATACTATTTGGAGGCATTTAATGTTCGAGCAAAAACGGCTGATTTTCGACAAAAGAGATAACACCCCCCCCATTACGTCATGCTTCAGAAATGTGGAAAATGGTCCGTTTTCAAATGTTTTATTTTTGAACGTCAGTTCACATATGTAGGTGGATCATCAGTGTTAGATCTAAAATTAGCATGTTTAAAGTGATTTTCATGCTTCCAGGGGCCCTAAACACAAGATTTATGGAATGGTTAAAAGTGCATGAAAATGGCCAATTTACTCACTCTGAGTTCTCAAAAAGGGTTTCTTCACCCCGGGAAGTTAATTAAATACCGTTTGGAGGCATTTAATGTTCGAGCAAAAACGGCTGATTTTCGACAAAAGAGATAAAACCCCCCCCATTACGTCATGCTTCAGAAATGTGGAAAATGGTCCGTTTTCAAATGTTTTATTTTTGAACGTCAGTTCACATTTGTAGGTGGATCATCAGTGTTAGAGCTAAAATTAGCATCTTTAAAGTGATTTTCATGCTTCCAGGGGCTCGGGAAGTGAATTAAATACTATTTGGAGGCATTTGATGTTCAAGCAAAAACGGCTGATTTTCGACAAAAGAGATAACACCCCCCCATTACGTCATGCTTCAGAAATGTGGAAAATGGTCCGTTTTCAAATGTTTTATTTTTGAACGTCAGTTCACATTTGTAGGTGGATCATCAGTGTTAGAGCTAAAATTAGCATGTTTAAAGTGATTTTAATGCTTCCAGGTACTCGGGAAGTGAATTAAATACTATTTGGAGGCATTTAATGTTCAAGCAAAAACAGCTGATTTTCGACAAAAGAGATAACACCCCCCCATTACGTCATGCTTCAGAAATGTGGAAAATGGTCCGTTTTCAAATGTTTTATTTTTGAACGTCAGTTCACATTTGTAGGTGGATCATCAGTGTTAGAGCTAAAATTAGCATGTTTAAAGTGATTTTCATGCTTTCAGGGGCTCGGGAAGTGAATTAAATACTATTTGGAGGCATTTAATGTTCAAGCAAAAACGGCTGATTTTCGACAAAAGAGATAACACCCCCCCATTACGTCATGCTTCAGAAATGTGGAAAATGGTCTGTTATCAAATGTTTTATTTTTGAACGTCAGTTCACAATTGTAGGTGAATCATCAGTGTTAGAGCTAAAATTAGCATGTTTAAAGTGATTTTCATGCATCCAGGGGCTCGGGAAGTTAATTAAATACCATTTGGAGGCATTTAATGTTCGAGCAAAAACGGCTGATTTTCGACAAAAGAGATAACACCCCCCCATTACGTCATGCTTCAGAAATGTGGAAAATGGTCCGTTTTCAAATGTTTTATTTTTGAACGTCAGTTCACATTTGTAGGTGGATCATCAGTGTTAGAGCTAAAATTAGCATGTTTAAAGTGATTTTCATGCTTCCAGGGGCCCTAAACACAAGATTTATGGAATGGTTAAAAGTGCATGAAAATGGCCAATTTACTCACTCTGAGTTCTCAGAAAGGGTTTCTTCACCCCGGGAAGTTAATTAAATACCATTTGGAGGCATTTAATGTTCAAGCAAAAACGGCTGATTTTCGACAAAAGAGATAACACCCCCCCCCCCCATTACGTCATGTTTCAGAAATGTGGAAAATGGTCTGTTTTCAAATGTTTTATTTTTGAACGTCAGTTCACATTTGTAGGTGGATCATCAGTGTTAGAGCTAAAATTAGCATGTTTAAAGTGATTTTCATGCTTCCAGGGGCTCGGGAAGTGAATTAAATACTATTTGGAGGCATTTAATGTTCAAGCAAAAACGGCTGATTTTCGACAAAAGAGATAACACCCCCCCATTACGTCATGCTTCAGAAATGTGGAAAATGGTCTGTTATCAAATGTTTTATTTTTGAACGTCAGTTCACAATTGTAGGTGAATCATCAGTGTTAGAGCTAAAATTAGCATGTTTAAAGTGATTTTCATGCATCCAGGGGCTCGGGAAGTTAATTAAATACCATTTGGAGGCATTTAATGTTCGAGCAAAAACGGCTGATTTTCGACAAAAAAGATAACACCCCCCCCCATTACGTCATGCTTCAGAAATGTGGAAAATGGTCTGTTTTCAAATGTTTTATTTTTGAACGTCAGTTCACATTTGTAGGTGGATCATCAGTGTTAGAGCTAAAATTAGCATGTTTAAAGTGATTTTCATGCTTCCAGGGGCCCTAAACACAAGATTTATGGAATGGTTAAAAGTGCATGAAAATGGCCAATTTACTCACTCTGAGTTCTCAAAAAGGGTTTCTTCACCCCGGGAAGTTAATTAAATACCATTTGAAGGCATTTAATGTTCGAGCAAAAACGGCTGATTTTCGACAAAAGAGATAACACCCCCCCATTACGTCATGCTTCAGAAATGTGGAAAATGATCCGTTTTCAAATGTTTTATTTTTGAACGTCAGTTCACATTTGTAGGCGGATCATCAGTGTTAGAGCTAAAATTAGCATGTTTGAAGTGATTTTCATGCTTCCAGGGGCTCGGGAAGTGAATTAAATACTATTTGGAGGCATTTAATGTTCAAGCAAAAACGGCTGATTTTCGACAAAAGAGATAACACCCCCCCATTACGTCATGCTTCAGAAATGTGGAAAATGGTCCGTTTTCAAATGTTTTATTTTTGAACGTCAGTTCACATTTGTAGGTGGATCATCAGTGTTAGAGCTAAAATTAGCATGTTTAAAGTGATTTTCATGCTTCCAGGGGCCCTAAACACAAGATTTATGGAATGGTTAAAAGTGCATGAAAATGGCCAATTTACTCACTCTGAGTTCTCACAAAGGGTCTCTTCACCCCGGGAAGTTAATTAAATACCATTTGGAGGCATTTAATGTTCGAGCAAAAACGGCTGATTTTCGACAAAAGAGATAACACCCCCCCATTACGTCATGCTTCAGAAATGTGGAAAATGGTCCGTTTTCAAATGTTTTATTTTTGAACGTCAGTTCACATTTGTAGGTGGATCATCAGTGTTAGAGCTAAAATTAGCATGTTTAAAGTGATTTTCATGCTTCCAGGGGCTCGGGAAGTGAATTAAATACTATTTGGAGGCATTTAATGTTCGAGCAAAAACGGCTGATTTTCGACAAAAGAGATAACACCCCCCCCATTACGTCATGCTTCAGAAATGTGGAAAATGGTCCGTTTTCAAATGTTTTATTTTTGAACGTCAGTTCACATATGTAGGTGGATCATCAGTGTTAGAGCTAAAATTAGCATGTTTAAAGTGATTTTCA
The DNA here is from genome assembly GCF_964263255.1 of Lissotriton vulgaris. Taxonomy (NCBI): domain Eukaryota; kingdom Metazoa; phylum Chordata; class Amphibia; order Caudata; family Salamandridae; genus Lissotriton; species Lissotriton vulgaris. The sequence continues at coordinate 107,220 of NW_028246838.1, forward strand.
TGCTTCCAGGGGCCCTAAACACAAGATTTATGGAATGGTTAAAAGTGCATGAAAATGGCCAATTTACTCACTCTGAGTTCTCAAAAAGGGTTTCTTCACCCCGGGAAGTTAATTAAATACCGTTTGGAGGCATTTAATGTTCGAGCAAAAACGGCTGATTTTCGACAAAAGAGATAAAACCCCCCCCATTACGTCATGCTTCAGAAATGTGGAAAATGGTCCGTTTTCAAATGTTTTATTTTTGAACGTCAGTTCACATTTGTAGGTGGATCATCAGTGTTAGAGCTAAAATTAGCATCTTTAAAGTGATTTTCATGCTTCCAGGGGCTCGGGAAGTGAATTAAATACTATTTGGAGGCATTTGATGTTCAAGCAAAAACGGCTGATTTTCGACAAAAGAGATAACACCCCCCCATTACGTCATGCTTCAGAAATGTGGAAAATGGTCCGTTTTCAAATGTTTTATTTTTGAACGTCAGTTCACATTTGTAGGTGGATCATCAGTGTTAGAGCTAAAATTAGCATGTTTAAAGTGATTTTAATGCTTCCAGGTACTCGGGAAGTGAATTAAATACTATTTGGAGGCATTTAATGTTCAAGCAAAAACAGCTGATTTTCGACAAAAGAGATAACACCCCCCCATTACGTCATGCTTCAGAAATGTGGAAAATGGTCCGTTTTCAAATGTTTTATTTTTGAACGTCAGTTCACATTTGTAGGTGGATCATCAGTGTTAGAGCTAAAATTAGCATGTTTAAAGTGATTTTCATGCTTTCAGGGGCTCGGGAAGTGAATTAAATACTATTTGGAGGCATTTAATGTTCAAGCAAAAACGGCTGATTTTCGACAAAAGAGATAACACCCCCCCATTACGTCATGCTTCAGAAATGTGGAAAATGGTCTGTTATCAAATGTTTTATTTTTGAACGTCAGTTCACAATTGTAGGTGAATCATCAGTGTTAGAGCTAAAATTAGCATGTTTAAAGTGATTTTCATGCATCCAGGGGCTCGGGAAGTTAATTAAATACCATTTGGAGGCATTTAATGTTCGAGCAAAAACGGCTGATTTTCGACAAAAGAGATAACACCCCCCCATTACGTCATGCTTCAGAAATGTGGAAAATGGTCCGTTTTCAAATGTTTTATTTTTGAACGTCAGTTCACATTTGTAGGTGGATCATCAGTGTTAGAGCTAAAATTAGCATGTTTAAAGTGATTTTCTTGCTTCCAGGGGCCCTAAACACAAGATTTATGGAATGGTTAAAAGTGCATGAAAATGGCCAATTTACTCACTCTGAGTTCTCAGAAAGGGTTTCTTCACCCCGGGAAGTTAATTAAATACCATTTGGAGGCATTTAATGTTCAAGCAAAAACGGCTGATTTTCGACAAAAGAGATAACACCCCCCCCCCATTACGTCATGTTTCAGAAATGTGGAAAATGGTCTGTTTTCAAATGTTTTATTTTTGAACGTCAGTTCACATTTGTAGGTGGATCATCAGTGTTAGAGCTAAAATTAGCATGTTTAAAGTGATTTTCATGCTTCCAGGGGCTCGGGAAGTGAATTAAATACTATTTGGAGGCATTTAATGTTCAAGCAAAAACGGCTGATTTTCGACAAAAGAGATAACACCCCCCCATTACGTCATGCTTCAGAAATGTGGAAAATGGTCCGTTTTCAAATGTGTTATTTTTGAACGTCAGTTCACATTTGTAGGTGGATCATCAGTGTTAGAGCTAAAATTAGCATGTTTAAAGTGATTTTCATGCTTCCAGGGGCCCTAAACACAAGATTTATGGAATGGTTAAAAGTGCATGAAAATGGCCAATTTACTCACTCTGAGTTCTCACAAAGGGTCTCTTCACCCCGGGAAGTTAATTAAATACCATTTGGAGGCATTTAATGTTCGAGCAAAAACGGCTGATTTTCGACAAAAGAGATAACACCCCCCCATTACGTCATGCTTCAGAAATGTGGAAAATGGTCCGTTTTCAAATGTTTTATTTTTGAACGTCAGTTCACATTTGTAGGTGGATCATCAGTGTTAGAGCTAAAATTAGCATGTTTAAAGTGATTTTCATGCTTCCAGGGGCTCGGGAAGTGAATTAAATACTATTTGGAGGCATTTAATGTTCGAGCAAAAACGGCTGATTTTCGACAAAAGAGATAACACCCCCCCATTACGTCATGCTTCAGAAATGTGGAAAATGGTCCGTTTTCAAATGTTTTATTTTTGAACGTCAGTTCACATATGTAGGTGGATCATCAGTGTTAGAGCTAAAATTAGCATGTTTAAAGTGATTTTCATGCTTCCAGGGGCCCTAAACACAAGATTTATGGAATGGTTAAAAGTGCATGAAAATGGCCAATTTACTCACTCTGAGTTCTCAGAAAGGGTTTCTTCACCCCGGGAAGTTAATTAAATACCATTTGGAGGCATTTAATGTTCGAGCAAAAACGGCTGATTTTCGACAAAAGAGATAACACCCCCCCCATTACGTCATGTTTCAGAAATGTGGAAAATGGTCCGTTTTCAAATGTTTTATTTTTGAACGTCAGTTCACATTTGTAGGTGGATCATCAGTGTTAGAGCTAAAATTAGCATGTTTAAAGTGATTTTCATGCTTCCAGGGGCTCAGGAAGTGAATTAAATACTATTTGGAGGCATTTAATTTTCAAGCAAAAACGGCTGATTTTCGACAAAAGAGATAACATCCCCCCATTACGTCATGCTTCAGAAATGTGGAAAATGGTCCGTTTTCAAATGTTTTATTTTTGAACGTCAGTTCACATTTGTAGGTGGATCATCAGTGTTAGAGCTTAAATTAGCATGTTTAAAGTGATTTTCATGCTTCCAGGGGCCCTAAACACAAGATTTATGGAATGGTTAAAAGTGCATGAAAATGGCCAATTTACTCACTCTGAGTTCTCAAAAAGGGTTTCTTCACCCCGGGAAGTTAATTAAATACCATTTGGAGGCATTTGATGTTCGAGTAAAAACGGTTGATTTTCGACAAAAGAGATAACACCCCCCATTACGTCATGCTTCAGAAATGTGGAAAATGGTCCGTTTTCAAATGTTTTATTTTTGAACGTCAGTTCACATTTGTAGGTGGATCATCAGTGTTAGAGCTAAAATTAGCATGTTTAAAGTGATTTTCATGCTTCCAGGGGCCCTAAACACAAGATTTATTTATGGTTAAAAGTGCATGAAAATGGCCAATTTACTCACTCTGAGTTCTCAAAAAGGGTTTCTTCACCCCTTGAAGTTAATTAAATACCATTTGCAGGCATTTAATGTTCGAGCAAAAACGGCTGATTTTCGACAAAAGAGATAACACCCCCCCATTACGTCATGCTTCAGAAATGTGGAAAATGGTCCGTTTTCAAATGTTTTATTTTTGAACGTCAGTTCACATTTGTATATGGATCATCAGTGTTAGAGCTAAAATTAGCATGTTTAAAGTGATTTTCATGCTTCCAGGGGCTCGGGAAGTGAATTAAATACTATTTGGAGGCATTTAATGTTCAAGCAAAAACGGCTGATTTTCGACAAAAGAGATAACACCCCCCCCATTACGTCATGCTTCAGAAATGTGGAAAATGGTCCGTGTTCAAATGTTTTATTTTTGAACGTCAGTTCACATTTGTAGGTGGATCATCAGTGTTAGAGCTAAAATTAGCATGTTTAAAGTGATTTTCATGCTTCCAGGGGCCCTAAACACAAGATTTATGGAATGGTTAAAAGTGCATGAAAATGGCCAATTTACTCACTCTGAGTTCTCACAAAGGGTTTCTTCACCCCGGGAAGTTAATTAAATACCATTTGGAGGCATTTAATGTTCAAGCAAAAACGGCTTATTTTCGACAAAAGAGATAACACCCCCCCATTACGTCATGCTTCAGAAATGTGGAAAATGGTCCGTTTTCAAATGTTTTATTTTTGAACGTCAGTTCACATTTGTAGGTGAATCATCAGTGTTAGAGCTAAAATTAGCATGTTTAAAGTGATTTTCATGCTTCCAGGGGCTCTAAACACAAGATTTATGGAATGGTTAAAAGTGCATGAAAATGCCCAATTTACTCACTCTGAGTTCTCAAAAAGGGTTTCTTCACCCCGGGAAGTTAATTAAATACCATTTGGAGGCATTTAATGTTCGAGCAAAAACGGCTGATTTTCGACAAAAGAGATAACACCCCCCCATTACGTCATGCTTCAGAAATGTGGAAAATGGTCCGTTTTCAAATGTTTTATTTTTGAACGTCAGTTCACATTTGTAGGTGGATCATCAGTGTTAAAGCTAAAATTAGCATGTTTAAAGTGATTTTCATGCTTCCAGGGGCTCGGGAAGTGAATTAAATACTACTTGGAGGTATTTAATGTTCAAGCAAAAACTGCAGATTTTCGACAAAAGAGATAACACCCCCCATTACGTCATGCTTCAGAAATGTGGAAAATGGTCCGTTTTCAAATGTTTTATTTTTGAACGTCAGTTCACATTTGTAGGTGGATCATCAGTGTTAGAGCTAAAATTAGCATGTTTAAAGTGATTTTCATGCTTCCAGGGGCTCGGGAAGTTAATTAAATACCATTTGGAGGCATTTAATGTTCGAGCAAAAACGGCTGATTTTCGACAAAAGAGATAACACCCCCCCATTACGTCATGCTTCAGAAATGTGGAAAATGGTCCGTTTTCAAATGTTTTATTTTTGAACGTCAGTTCACATTTGTAGGTGGATCATCAGTGTCAGAGCTAAAATTAGCATGTTTAAAGTGATTTTCATGCTTCCAGGGGCCCTAAACACAAGATTTATGGAATGGTTAAAAGTGCATGAAAATGGCCAATTTACTCACTCTGAGTTCTCAGAAAGGGTTTCTTCACCCCGGGAAGTTAATTAAATACCATTTGGAGGCATTTAATGTTCAAGCAAAAACGGCTGATTTTCGACAAAAGAGATAACACCCCCCCCCCATTACGTCATGTTTCAGAAATGTGGAAAATGGTCTGTTTTCAAATGTTTTATTTTTGAACGTCAGTTCACATTTGTAGGTGGATCATCAGTGTTAGAGCTAAAATTAGCATGTTTAAAGTGATTTTCATGCTTCCAGGGGCTCGGGAAGTGAATTAAATACTATTTGGAGGCATTTAATGTTCAAGCAAAAACGGCTGATTTTCGACAAAAGAGATAACACCCCCCCATTACGTCATGCTTCAGAAATGTGGAAAATGGTCTGTTATCAAATGTTTTATTTTTGAACGTCAGTTCACAATTGTAGGTGAATCATCAGTGTTAGAGCTAAAATTAGCATGTTTAAAGTGATTTTCATGCATCCAGGGGCTCGGGAAGTTAATTAAATACCATTTGGAGGCATTTAATGTTCGAGCAAAAACGGCTGATTTTCGACAAAAAAGATAACACCCCCCCCCATTACGTCATGCTTCAGAAATGTGGAAAATGGTCTGTTTTCAAATGTTTTATTTTTGAACGTCAGTTCACATTTGTAGGTGGATCATCAGTGTTAGAGCTAAAATTAGCATGTTTAAAGTGATTTTCATGCTTCCAGGGGCCCTAAACACAAGATTTATGGAATGGTTAAAAGTGCATGAAAATGGCCAATTTACTCACTCTGAGTTCTCAAAAAGGGTTTCTTCACCCCGGGAAGTTAATTAAATACCATTTGGAGGCATTTAATGTTCGAGCAAAAACGGCTGATTTTCGACAAAAGAGATAACACCCCCCCATTACGTCATGCTTCAGAAATGTGGAAAATGATCCGTTTTCAAATGTTTTATTTTTGAACGTCAGTTCACATTTGTAGGCGGATCATCAGTGTTAGAGCTAAAATTAGCATGTTTGAAGTGATTTTCATGCTTCCAGGGGCTCGGGAAGTGAATTAAATACTATTTGGAGGCATTTAATGTTCAAGCAAAAACGGCTGATTTTCGACAAAAGAGATAACACCCCCCCATTACGTCATGCTTCAGAAATGTGGAAAATGGTCCGTTTTCAAATGTTTTATTTTTGAACGTCAGTTCACATTTGTAGGTGGATCATCAGTGTTAGAGCTAAAATTAGCATGTTTAAAGTGATTTTCATGCTTCCAGGGGCCCTAAACACAAGATTTATGGAATGGTTAAAAGTGCATGAAAATGGCCAATTTACTCACTCTGAGTTCTCACAAAGGGTCTCTTCACCCCGGGGAAGTTAATTAAATACCATTTGGAGGCATTTAATGTTCGAGCAAAAACGGCTGATTTTTGACAAAAGAGAGAACACCCCCCCATTACGTCATGCTTCAGAAATGTGGAAAATGGTCCGTTTTCAAATGTTTTATTTTTGAACGTCAGTTCACATTTGTAGGTGGATCATCAGTGTTAGAGCTAAAATTAGCATGTTTAAAGTGATTTTCATGCTTCCAGGGGCTCGGGAAGTGAATTAAATACTATTTGGAGGCATTTAATGTTCGAGCAAAAACGGCTGATTTTCGACAAAAGAGATAACACCCCCCCCATTACGTCATGCTTCAGAAATGTGGAAAATGGTCCGTTTTCAAATGTTTTATTTTTGAACGTCAGTTCACATATGTAGGTGGATCATCAGTGTTAGAGCTAAAATTAGCATGTTTAAAGTGATTTTCATGCTTCCAGGGGCCCTAAACACAAGATTTATGGAATGGTTAAAAGTGCATGAAAATGGCCAATTTACTCACTCTGAGTTCTCAAAAAGGGTTTCTTCACCCCGGGAAGTTAATTAAATACCGTTTGGAGGCATTTAATGTTCGAGCAAAAACGGCTGATTTTCGACAAAAGAGATAAAACCCCCCCCATTACGTCATGCTTCAGAAATGTGGAAAATGGTCCATTTTCAAATGTTTTATTTTTGAACGTCAGTTCACATTTGTAGGTGGATCATCAGTGTTAGAGCTAAAATTAGCATCTTTAAAGTGATTTTCATGCTTCCAGGGGCTCGGGAAGTGAATTAAATACTATTTGGAGGCATTTGATGTTCAAGCAAAAACGGCTGATTTTCGACAAAAGAGATAACACCCCCCCATTACGTCATGCTTCAGAAATGTGGAAAATGGTCCGTTTTCAAATGTTTTATTTTTGAACGTCAGTTCACATTTGTAGGTGGATCATCAGTGTTAGAGCTAAAATTAGCATGTTTAAAGTGATTTTCATGCTTTCAGGGGCTCGGGAAGTGAATTAAATACTATTTGGAGGCATTTAATGTTCAAGCAAAAACGGCTGATTTTCGACAAAAGAGATAACACCCCCCCATTACGTCATGCTTCAGAAATGTGGAAAATGGTCTGTTATCAAATGTTTTATTTTTGAACGTCAGTTCACAATTGTAGGTGAATCATCAGTGTTAGAGCTAAAATTAGCATGTTTAAAGTGATTTTCATGCATCCAGGGGCTCGGGAAGTTAATTAAATACCATTTGGAGGCATTTAATGTTCGAGCAAAAACGGCTGATTTTCGACAAAAGAGATAACACCCCCCCATTACGTCATGCTTCAGAAATGTGGAAAATGGTCCGTTTTCAAATGTTTTATTTTTGAACGTCAGTTCACATTTGTAGGTGGATCATCAGTGTTAGAGCTAAAATTAGCATGTTTAAAGTGATTTTCATGCTTCCAGGGGCCCTAAACACAAGATTTATGGAATGGTTAAAAGTGCATGAAAATGGCCAATTTACTCACTCTGAGTTCTCACAAAGGGTCTCTTCACCCCGGGAAGTTAATTAAATACCATTTGGAGGCATTTAATGTTCGAGCAAAAACGGCTGATTTTCGACAAAAGAGATAACACCCCCCCATTACGTCATGCTTCAGAAATGTGGAAAATGGTCCGTTTTCAAATGTTTTATTTTTGAACGTCAGTTCACATTTGTAGGTGGATCATCAGTGTTAGAGCTAAAATTAGCATGTTTAAAGTGATTTTCATGCTTCCAGGGGCTCGGGAAGTGAATTAAATACTATTTGGAGGCATTTAATGTTCGAGCAAAAACGGCTGATTTTCGACAAAAGAGATAACACCCCCCCATTACGTCATGCTTCAGAAATGTGGAAAATGGTCCGTTTTCAAATGTTTTATTTTTGAACGTCAGTTCACATATGTAGGTGGATCATCAGTGTTAGAGCTAAAATTAGCATGTTTAAAGTGATTTTCATGCTTCCAGGGGCCCTAAACACAAGATTTATGGAATGGTTAAAAGTGCATGAAAATGGCCAATTTACTCACTCTGAGTTCTCAGAAAGGGTTTCTTCACCCCGGGAAGTTAATTAAATACCATTTGGAGGCATTTAATGTTCGAGCAAAAACGGCTGATTTTCGACAAAAGAGATAACACCCCCCCCATTACGTCATGTTTCAGAAATGTGGAAAATGGTCCGTTTTCAAATGTTTTATTTTTGAACGTCAGTTCACATTTGTAGGTGGATCATCAGTGTTAGAGCTAAAATTAGCATGTTTAAAGTGATTTTCATGCTTCCAGGGGCTCGGGAAGTGAATTAAATACTATTTGGAGGCATTTAATTTTCAAGCAAAAAAGGCTGATTTTCGACAAAAGAGATAACATCCCCCCATTACGTCATGCTTCAGAAATGTGGAAAATGGTCCGTTTTCAAATGTTTTATTTTTGAACGTCAGTTCACATTTGTAGGTGGATCATCAGTGTTAGAGCTTAAATTAGCATGTTTAAAGTGATTTTCATGCTTCCAGGGGCCCTAAACACAAGATTTATGGAATGGTTAAAAGTGCATGAAAATGGCCAATTTACTCACTCTGAGTTCTCAAAAAGGGTTTCTTCACCCCGGGAAGTTAATTAAATACCATTTGGAGGCATTTGATGTTCGAGCAAAAACGGTTGATTTTCGACAAAAGAGATAACACCCCCCATTACGTCATGCTTCAGAAATGTGGAAAATGGTCCGTTTTCAAATGTTTTATTTTTGAACGTCAGTTCACATTTGTAGGTGGATCATCAGTGTTAGAGCTAAAATTAGCATGTTTAAAGTGATTTTCATGCTTCCAGGGGCCCTAAACACAAGATTTATTTATGGTTAAAAGTGCATGAAAATGGCCAATTTACTCACTCTGAGTTCTCAAAAAGGGTTTCTTCACCCCTTGAAGTTAATTAAATACCATTTGCAGGCATTTAATGTTCGAGCAAAAACGGCTGATTTTCGACAAAAGAGATAACACCCCCCCATTACGTCATGCTTCAGAAATGTGGAAAATGGTCCGTTTTCAAATGTTTTATTTTTGAACGTCAGTTCACATTTGTATATGGATCATCAGTGTTAGAGCTAAAATTAGCATGTTTAAAGTGATTTTCATGCTTCCAGGGGCTCGGGAAGTGAATTAAATACTATTTGGAGGCATTTAATGTTCAAGCAAAAACGGCTGATTTTCGACAAAAGAGATAACACCCCCCCCCATTACGTCATGCTTCAGAAATGTGGAAAATGGTCCGTGTTCAAATGTTTTATTTTTGAACGTCAGTTCACATTTGTAGGTGGATCATCAGTGTTAGAGCTAAAATTAGCATGTTTAAAGTGATTTTCATGCTTCCAGGGGCCCTAAACACAAGATTTATGGAATGGTTAAAAGTGCATGAAAATGGCCAATTTACTCACTCTGAGTTCTCACAAAGGGTTTCTTCACCCCGGGAAGTTAATTAAATACCATTTGGAGGCATTTAATGTTCGAGCAAAAACGGCTGATTTTCGACAAAAGAGATAACACCCCCCCATTACGTCATGCTTCAGAAATGTGGAAAATGGTCCGTTTTCAAATGTTTTATTTTTGAACGTCAGTTCACATTTGTAGGTGGATCATCAGTGTTAAAGCTAAAATTAGCATGTTTAAAGTGATTTTCATGCTTCCAGGGGCTCGGGAAGTGAATTAAATACTACTTGGAGGTATTTAATGTTCAAGCAAAAACTGCAGATTTTCGACAAAAGAGATAACACCCCCCATTACGTCATGCTTCAGAAATGTGGAAAATGGTCCGTTTTCAAATGTTTTATTTTTGAACGTCAGTTCACATTTGTAGGTGGATCATCAGTGTTAGAGCTAAAATTAGCATGTTTAAAGTGATTTTCATGCTTCCAGGGGCACTAAACACAAGATTTATGGAATGGTTAAAAGTGCATGAAAATGGCCAATTTACTCACTCTGAGTTCTCAAAAAGGGTTTCTTCACCCCGGGAAGTTAATTAAATACCATTTGGAGGCATTTAATGTTCGAGCAAAAACGGCTGATTTTCGACAAAAGAGATAACACCCCCCCATTACGTCATGCTTCAGAAATGTGGAAAATGGTCCGTTTTCAAATGTTTTATATTTGAACGTCAGTTCACATTTGTAGGTTGATCATCAGTGTTAGAGCTAAAATTAGCATGTTTAAAGTGTTTTTAATGCTTCCAGGTACTCGGGAAGTGAATTAAATACTATTTGGAGGCATTTAATGTTCAAGCAAAAACGGCTGATTTTCGACAAAAGAGATAACACCCCCCAATTACGTCATGCTTCAGAAATGTGGAAAATGGTCAGTTTTCAAATGTTTTATTTTTGAACGTCAGTTCACATTTGTAGGTGGATCATCAGTGTTAGAGCTAAAATTAGCATGTTTAAAGTGATTTTCATGCTTCCAGGGGCTCAGGAAGTGAATTAAATACTATTTGGAGGCATTTAATGTTCAAGCAAAAACGGCTGATTTTCGACAAAAGAGATAACACCCCCCATTACGTCATGCTTCAGAAATGTGGAAAATGGTCTGTTTTCAAATGTTTTATTTTTGAACGTCAGTTCACATTTGTAGGTGAATCATCAGTGTTAGAGCTAAAATTAGCATGTTTAAAGTGATTTTCATGCATCCAGGGGCTCGGGAAGTTAATTAAATACCATTTGGAGGCATTTAATGTTCGAACAAAAACGGCTGATTTTCGACAAAAAAGATAACACCCCCCCATTACGTCATGCTTCAGAAATGTGGAAAATGGTCAGTTTTCAAATGTTTTATTTTTGAACGTCAGTTCATATTTGTAGGTGGATCATCAGTGTTAGAGCTAAATTTAGCATGTTTAAAGTGATTTTCATGCTTCCAGGGGCCCTAAACACAAGATTTATGGAATGGTTAAAAGTGCATGAAAATGGCCAATTTACTCACTCTGAGTTCTCAAAAAGGGTTTCTTCACCCCGGGAAGTTAATTAAATACCATTTGGAGGCATTTAATGTTCGAGCAAAAACGGCTGATTTTCGACAAAAGAGATAACACCCCCCCATTACGTCATGCTTCAGAAATGTGGAAAATGATCCGTTTTCAAATGTTTTATTTTTGAACGTCAGTTCACATTTGTAGGTGGATCATCAGTGTTAGAGCTAAAATTAGCATGTTTAAAGTGATTTTCATGCTTCCAGGGGCTCGGGAAGTGAATTAAATACTATTTGGAGGCATTTAATGTTCAAGCAAAAACTGCTGATTTTCGACAAAAGAGATAACACCCCCCCATTACGTCATGCTTCAGAAATGTGGAAAATGGTCCGTTTTCAAATGTTTTATTTTTGAACGTCAGTTCACATTTGTAGGTGGATCATCAGTGTTAGAGCTAAAATTAGCATGTTTAAAGTGATTTTCATGCTTCCAGGGGCCCTAAACACAAGATTTATGGAATGGTTAAAAGTGCATGAAAATGGCCAATTTACTCACTCTGAGTTCTCAGAAAGGGTTTCTTCACCCCGGGAAGTTAATTAAATACCATTTGGAGGCATTTAATGTTCGAGCAAAACGGCTGATTTTCGACAAAAGAGATAACACCCCCCCCATTACGTCATGTTTCAGAAATGTGGAAAATGGTCCGTTTTCAAATGTTTTATTTTTGAACGTCAGTTCACATTTGTAGGTGGATCATCAGTGTTAGAGCTAAAATTAGCATGTTTAAAGTGATTTTCATGCTTCCAGGGGCTCGGGAAGTGAATTAAATACTATTTGGAGGCATTTAATGTTCAAGCAAAAACGGCTGATTTTCGACAAAAGAGATAACACCCCCCATTACGTCATGCTTCAGAAATGTGGAAAATGGTCCGTTTTCAAATGTTTTATTTTTGAACGTTAGTTCACATTTGTAGGTGGATCATCAGTGTTAGAGCTTAAATTAGCATGTTTAAAGTGATTTTCATGCTTCCAGGGGCCCTAAACACAAGATTTATGGAATGGTTAAAAGTGCATGAAAATGGCCAATTTACTCACTCTGAGTTCTCAAAAAGGGTTTCTTCACCCCGGGAAGTTAATTAAATACCATTTGGAGGCATTTGATGTTCGAGCAAAAACGGCTGATTTTCGACAAAAGAGATAACACCCCCCATTACGTCATGCTTCAGAAATGTGGAAAATGGTCCGTTTTCAAATGTTTTATTTTTGAACGTCAGTTCACATTTGTAGGTGGATCATCAGTGTTAGAGCTAAAATTAGCATGTTTAAAGTGATTTTCATGCTTCCAGGGGCCCTAAACACAAGATTTATGGACTGGTTAAAAGTGCATGAAAATGGCCAATTTACTCACTCTGAGTTCTCAAAAAGGGTTTCTTCACCCCTTGAAGTTAATTAAATACCATTTGGAGGCATTTAATGTTCGAGCAAAAACGGCTGATTTTCGACAAAAGAGATAACACCCCCCCATTACGTCATGCTTCAGAAATGTGGAAAATGGTCCGTTTTCAAATGTTTTATTTTTGAACGTCAGTTCACATTTGTAGGTGGATCATCAGTGTTAGAGCTAAAATTAGCATGTTTAAAGTGATTTTCATGCTTCCAGGGGCCCTAAACACAAGATTTATGGAATGGTTAAAAGTGCATGAAAATGGCCAATTTACTCACTCTGAGTTCTCAAAAAGGGTTTCTTCACCCCGGGAAGTTAATTAAATACCATTTGGAGGCATTTAATGTTCGAGCAAAAACGGCTGATTTTCGACAAAAGAGAATAACACCCCCCCCATTACGTCATGCTTCAGAAATGTGGAAAATGGTCCGTTTTCAAATGTTTTATTTTTGAACGTCAGTTCACATTTGTAGGTGGATCATCAGTGTTAGAGCTAAAATTAGCATGTTTAAAGTGATTTTCATGCTTCCAGGGGCTCGGGAAGTGAATTAAATACTATTTGGAGGCATTTAATGTTCAAGCAAAAACGGCAGATTTTCGACAAAAGAGATAACACCCCCCATTACGTCATGCTTCAGAAATGTGGAAAATGGTCAGTTTTCAAATGTTTTATTTTTGAACGTCAGTTCACATTTGTAGGTGGATCATCAGTGTTAGAGCTAAAATTAGCATGTTTAAAGTGATTTTCATGCTTCCAGGGGCTCGGGAAGTGAATTAAATACTACTTGGAGGCATTTAATGTTCAAGCAAAAACTGCAGATTTTCGACAAAAGAGATAACACTCCCCATTACGTCATGCTTCAGAAATGTGGGAAATGGTCCGTTTTCAAATGTTTTATTTTTGAACGTCAGTTCACATTTGTAGGTGGATCATCAGTGTTAGAGCTAAAATTAGCATGTTTAAAGTGATTTTCATGCTTCCAGGGGCTCGGGAAGTTAATTAAATACCATTTGGAGGCATTTAATGTTCGAGCAAAAACGGCTGATTTTCGACAAAAGAGATACCACCCCCCCATTACGTCATGCTTCAGAAATGTGGAAAATGGTCCGTTTTCAAATGTTTTATTTTTGAACATCAGTTCACATTTGTAGGTGGATCATCAGTGTTAGAGCTAAAATTAGCATGTTTAAAGTGATTTTCATGCTTCCAGGGGCTCGGGAAGTGAATTAAATACTATTTGGAGGCATTTAATGTTCAAGCAAAAACGGCTGATTTTTGACAAAAGAGATAACACCCCCCCATTACGTCATGCTTCAGAAATGTGGAAAATGGTCAGTTTTCAAATGTTTTATTTTTGAACGTCTGTTCACATTTGTAGGTGGATCATCAGTGTTAGAGCTAAAATTAGCATGTTTAAAGTGATTTTCATGCTTCCAGGGGCCCGGGAAGTGAATTAAATACTATTTGGAGGCATTTAATGTTCAAGCAAAAATGGCTGATTTTCGACAAAAGAGATAACACCCCCCCATTACGTCATGCTTCAGAAATGTGGAAAATGGTCTGTTTTCAAATGTTTTATTTTTGAACGTCAGTTCACATTTGTAGGTGGATCTTCAGTGTTAGAGCTAAAATTAGCATGTTTAAAGTGATTTTCATGCTTCCAGGTGCTCGGGAAGTTAATTAAATACCATTTGGAGGCATTTAATGTTCGAGCAAAAACGGCTGATTTTCGGCAAAAGAGATAACACCCCCCCATTACGTCATGCTTCAGAAATGTGGAAAATGGTCCGTTTTCAAATGTTTTATTTTTGAACGTCAGTTCACATTTGTAGGTGGATCATCAGTGTTAGAGCTAAAATTAGCATGTTTAAAGTGATTTTCATGCTTCCAGGGGCCCTAAACACAAGATTTTTGGAATGGTTAAAAGTGCATGAAAATGGCCAATTTACTCACTCTGAGTTCTCAAAAAGGGTTTCTTCACCCCGGGAAGTTAATTAAATACCATTTGGAGGCATTTAATGTTCGAGCAAAAACGGCTGATTTTCGACAAAAGAGATAACACCCCCCCATTACGTCATGCTTCAGAAATGTGGAAAATGGTCCGTTTTCAAATGTTTTATTTTTGAACGTCAGTTCACATTTGTAGGTGGATCATCAGTGTTAGAGCTAAAATTAGCATGTTTAAAGTGATTTTCATGCTTCCAGGGGCTCGGGAAGTGAATTAAATACTATTTGGAGGCATTTAATGTTCAAGCAAAAACGGCTGATTTTCGACAAAAGAGATAACACCCCCCCATTACGTCATGCTTCAGAAATGTGGAAAATGGTCCATTTTCAAATGTTTTATTTTTGAACGTCAGTTCACATTTGTAGGTGGATCATCAGTGTTAGAGCTAAAATTAGCATGTTTAAAGTGATTTTCATGCTTCCAGGGGCCCTAAACACAAGATTTATGGAATGGTTAAAAGTTCATGAAAATGGCCAATTTACTCACTCTGAGTTCTCAAAAAGGGTTTCTTCACCCCGGGAAGTTAATTAAATACCATTTGGAGGCATTTAATGTTCGAGCAAAAACGGCTGATTTTCGACAAAAGAGATAACACCCCCCCATTACGTCATGCTTCAGAAATGTGGAAAATGGTCCGTTTTCAAATGTTTTATTTTTGAACGTCAGTTCACATTTGTAGGTGGATCATCAGTGTTAGAGCTAAAATTAGCATGTTTAAAGTGATTTAAATGCTTCCAGGTACTCGGGAAGTGAATTAAATACTATTTGGAGGCATTTAATGTTCAAGCAAAAACGGCTGATTTTCGACAAAAGAGATAACACCCCCCCCATTACGTCATGCTTCAGAAATGTGGAAAATGGTCAGTTTTCAAATGTTTTATTTTTGAACGTCAGTTCACATTTGTAGGTGGATCATCAGTGTTAGAGCTAAAATTAGCATGTTTAAAGTGATTTTCATGCTTCCAGGGGCTCGGGAAGTGAATTAAATACTATTTGGAGGCATTTAATGTTCAAGCAAAAACGGCTGATTTTCGACAAAAGAGATAACACCCCCCATTACGTCATGCTTCAGAAATGTGGAAAATGGTCTGTTTTCAAATGTTTTATTTTTGAACGTCAGTTCACATTTGTAGGTGAATCATCAGTGTTAGAGCTAAAATTAGCATGTTTAAAGTGATTTTCATGCATCCAGGGGCTCGGGAAGTTAATTAAATACCATTTGGAGGCATTTAATGTTCGAACAAAAACGGCTGATTTTCGACAAAAAAGATAACACCCCCCCATTACGTCATGCTTCAGAAATGTGGAGAATGGTCAGTTTTCAAATGTTTTATTTTTGAACGTCAGTTCACATTTGTAGGTGGATCATCAGTGTTAGAGCTAAAATTAGCATGTTTAAAGTGATTTTCATGCTTCCAGGGGCCCTAAACACAAGATTTATGGAATGGTTAAAAGTGCATGAAAATGGCCAATTTACTCACTCTGAGTTCTCAAAAAGGGTTTCTTCACCCCGGGAAGTTAATTAAATACCATTTGGAGGCATTTAATGTTCGAGCAAAAACGGCTGATTTTCGACAAAAGAGATAACACCCCCCCTGTTAGAAACGGGACCCTGGCCGGCCAAGACTCGCGTCGAGGTCAGTCAGGGATCGCCATTTCTAAGTGTCAGGGCAAGGGAGTCACACACCAAGATAACCCCTCTCTCGCCCTCTAGGTAACGTGGCGCGAGCAGTCAAGGCTAAACTTGGAGGCTATGTAGGTTAAGTGTTTGCGCGCGCACCCAGCAACAACACCCAAGGCCCACCACAAAGGAAACTCCACACAAGGTTATATAAAAATAGCCTTTGTATTATATCAAAAACACATTAGATAAAACATACATTTAGTTACACTGTGCCAACAGGCACGGGCAGAATTTACAGGGGGGATATTTACAAGACAGGGCCACCTGGACCACTGTCAGGAATCATCACTTTTTAGGAATAGTAATTAGCACATAGAATACTTTTAGAACCACAATAGAACGTGTATCACAAATTAGCACACAACCAGTAATTACTGGTAAAGCATCAGAACCTCCTACGCAACCCTAACCACCTTAGGAAACTATTGCGCAGGGAACAAAAGACCTCAACTAGCAACACCTGTACTAGGAGAAAAGCAACCACCTAGGAATCACCAACATCTAGGGGTATAAGCATAGGAACATTACACATGATGTATTAACATTCAGCGGTGTAGGGAAAGAGAACACATGATGTATCCAAACACATTCAGAGGTGCGAGCACAAGAAAACACATGATGCAGAACCTACATTCAGCGGTGTATGCAAGGAAAGACACATGATGCTTCAGAACACATTCAGCGGTGCGAGCACAAGAAAACACATGATGCAGAACCTACATTCAGCGGTGTATGCAAGGAAAGACACATGATGCTTCAGAACACATTCAGCGGTGCGAGCACAAGCAATTGCGCAAACCTTCCCATGAGCCACAACCTGTGGCAGTCCCTGTGTCCCAAAGTCAGGGCAGGCTGTAATAAGCCAAAAAGTACACCCAGCCTAAACGTAGCAACTGTCCACTAAGTGCTGGACAGTTGTTAAGTATGATGCACCACGTTGGAGCCAGGAGGGCTCACAAAGCAAAATGTGCAAAGGTAGAGCTTCAGCGCTCTAAACCCAGGTGATGAGCCTCTCTCTGGGCTCGCAGGACAATGGGGAGCTCGGAGCCTCGTGGGCTCGGAAACGCAGATGTTCCCCTGAAGCCTCTCGGGCTCTAAAGACTTAAAATGCCACCAGAGCCTCGCAGGCTCTCTACTCTTATGCCCAGGATCGTTGGAGTCCCTCACGGGGGACTCGGGAATCAATCAATGCCCCTGGAGCCTCGGGGCTCCCAATCTACACGAGCGCGAGGTCGCTCTACGGGGGAGGGGCGGACACCGGCAATGTGTCCCGACGCCCCTCTCCTTTCTCAGGCACTCACCGGGTGTCTGCTGGCTGGAGGCGTCTCCTCCTCTGCAGCGCGGGGCTCCTCTTCCTCGGAGCCTCGCTGGCGGCGCCTCTCTCCTCTCTTGCCTGGTTGCGGAGGCGGGACTTCCGGTCGGCCTCTCAGGGGCCGCGCTGCGATTGGCCGGTCGGCCAGATACTTCCGGGTCGTCGCGGGCAGCGCGGCGGCCCGTTCCAGGTAGGCAGGCGGGCTCCCAGTACCCGAGGAGTGGGCTCCCTCGAGGTATTTACAACAGCAAAGTACGGGGCAATGCCGGGTGGGCACCGGCTCGGTAAGTTAACAATAAAGCGAGGTGGCACTCGCTACGCGCCGCGAATCGGCAGATCAGGCGGCCAAATGCCGGGTGGGCACCGGCTGTGCACAAAAGCGCTCCCCAGCGCTAGGACCAACAATAAAGCGCTCTCAAGCGCCAAAGGCAAACAAAGCGCTTCCAGGCGCTCCAGGGAAAGTCCAACGTGCTCCCAGGCGCTGGGAGCACAAGCACAGCGCTCCAGGTTCCCTCAGCAGGACAGAGTTCCAGCAAAGTCCTTAGGTAGGCTGGGGGGGCAAGGCTGGGCCAGGGGCCAGCTCACTGGCCCTCCAGGCAGGGAGGCAGTCCAAGTGGCGGTTCCTCCTGGCCCCAGCAGCAGCAGCAGCAGCCCCCTCAAGATCCTAGAAGAGAACAAATTCAGTGGGGACACAGCCCCATTTTTATACACTGAAATCCTTTGTCTGTAGGTGCAGGGTGGGGGAGAAACCAGTCGCAGCTGGTTCTGGAGCACTCTTGATGGCCCAGCCACCCATTTCATTCACTGGGGAGGCTAGGGTCGTTAGACCCACCACAGGGGGGCGGAGCCAGCATTGTGTGGGGAAAACCCAGCCCATCCAGGACACAGGTACACTCCTCCCACACATCACTCATGCTAATCTCCCACTCACCACCGGGCAGACCCATCCAGACTTCCTGGAGCCTGGCATGCCAGCCAGCTCCAGCCAATCACGCTCCAGCACCCTCACTGCACACATATCTCAATGTCCAGAAGTAGCACTTCCCAACTAGACACACACATGCCGCAGACACCATCTTGCAGCATTCACTCTCACGAGTTTACACATACCAAACTCGAGCCTGCACTCCCCACGCATCAGGAACTACCAGGGACACACACATTCCCCATGCATTCCTATGGGAGGGCAGGCCAGCCATACTACACGCACGCACTTTCACAATGGGACCCAGGGAAAAAGTGCGCCAAGCCAGAAATCATGAACACCAGGTCGCCATCAAAAGCAAAAAGTTCAGGGGTGAACCAGCCATAAAGGCCCGGGTCCAACACCCCCATTACGTCATGCTTCAGAAATGTGGAAAATGATCCGTTTTCAAATGTTTTATTTTTGAACGTCAGTTCACATTTGTAGGTGGATCATCAGTGTTAGAGCTAAAATTAGCATGTTTAAAGTGATTTTCATGCTTCCAGGGGCTCGTGAAGAGAATTAAATACTATTTGGAGGCATTTAATGTTCAAGCAAAAACGGCTGATTTTCGACAAAAGAGATAACACCCCCCCATTACGTCATGCTTCAGAAATGTGGAAAATGGTCCGTTTTCAAATGTTTTATTTTTGAACGTCAGTTCACATTTGTAGGTGGATCATCAGTGTTAGAGCTAAAATTAGCATGTTTAAAGTGCATTTCCTGCTTCCAGGGGCTCGGGAAGTTAATTAAATACCATTTGGAGGCATTTAATGTTCGAGCAAAAACGGCTGATTTTCGACAAAAGAGATAACACCCCCCCATTACGTCATGCTTCAGAAATGTGGAAAATGGTCCGTTTTCAAATGTTTTATTTTTGAACGTCAGTTCACATTTGTAGGTGGATCATCGGTGTTAGAGCTAAAATTAGCATGTTTAAAGTGATTTTCATGCTTCCATGGGCCCTAAACACAAGATTTATGGAATGGTTAAAAGTGCATGAAAATGGCCAATTTACTCACTCTGAGTTCTCAAAAAGGGTTTCTTCACCCCGGGAAGTTAATTAAATACCGTTTGGAGGCATTTAATGTTCGAGCAAAAACGGCTGATTTTCGACAAAAGAGATAAAACCCCCCCATTACGTCATGCTTCAGAAATGTGGAAAATGGTCCGTTTTCAAATGTTTTTTTTTTGAACGTCAGTTCACATTTGTAGGTGGATCATCAGTGTTAGAGCTAAAATTAGCATCTTTAAAGTGATTTTCATGCTTCCAGGGGCTCGGGAAGTGAATTAAATACTATTTGGAGGCATTTGATGTTCAAGCAAAAACGGCTGATTTTCGACAAAAGAGATAACACCCCCCCATTACGTCATGCTTCAGAAATGTGGAAAATGGTCCGTTTTCAAATGTTTTATTTTTGAACGTCAGTTCACATTTGTAGGTGGATCATCAGTGTTAGAGCTAAAATTAGCATGTTTAAAGTGATTTTAATGCTTCCAGGTACTCGGGAAGTGAATTAAATACTATTCGGAGGCATTTAATGTTCAAGCAAAAACAGCTGATTTTCGACAAAAGAGATAACACCCCCCCATTACGTCATGCTTCAGAAATGTGGAAAATGGTCCGTTATCAAATGTTTTATTTTTGAACGTCAGTTCACAATTGTAGGTGAATCATCAGTGTTAGAGCTAAAATTAGCATGTTTAAAGTGATTTTCATGCTTCCAGGGGCCCTAAACACAAGATTTATGGAATGGTTAAAAGTGCATGAAAATGGCCAATTTACTCACTCTGAGTTCTCAAAAAGGGTTTCTTCACCCCGGGAAGTTAATTAAATACCATTTGGAGGCATTTAATGTTCGAGCAAAAACGGCTGATTTTCGACAAAAGAGATAACACCCCCCCATTACGTCATGCTTCAGAAATGTGGAAAATGATCCGTTTTCAAATGTTTTATTTTTGAACGTCAGTTCACATTTGTAGGTGGATCATCAGTGTTAGAGCTAAAATTAGCATGTTTAAAGTGATTTTCATGCTTCCAGGGGCCCTAAACACAAGATTTATGGAATGGTTAAAAGTGCATGAAAATGGCCAATTTACTCACTCTGAGTTCTCAAAAAGGGTTTCTTCACCCCGGGAAGTTAATTAAATACCATTTGGAGGCATTTAATGTTCGAGCAAAAACGGCTGATTTTCGACAAAAGAGATAACACCCCCCCATTACGTCATGCTTCAGAAATGTGGAAAATGGTCCGTTTTCAAATGTTTTATTTTTGAACGTCAGTTCACATTTGTAGGTGGATCATCAGTGTTAGAGCTAAAATTAGCATGTTTGAAGTGATTTTCATGCTTCCAGGGGCTCGGGAAGTGAATTAAATACTATTTGGAGGCATTTAATGTTCAAGCAAAAACGGCTGATTTTCGACAAAAGAGATAACACCCCCCCATTACGTCATGCTTCAGAAATGTGGAAAATGGTCCGTTTTAAAATGTTTTATTTTTGAACGTCAGTTCACATTTGTAGGTGGATCATCAGTGTTAGAGCTAAAATTAGCATGATTAAAGTGATTTTCATGCTTCCAGGGGCCCTAAACACAAGATTTATGGAATGGTTAAAAGTGCATGAAAATGGCCAATTTACTCACTCTGAGTTCTCACAAAGGGTCTCTTCACCCCGGGAAGTTAATTAAATACCATTTGGAGGCATTTAATGTTCGAGCAAAAACGGCTGATTTTCGACAAAAGAGATAACACCCCCCCATTACGTCATGCTTCAGAAATGTGGAAAATGGTCCGTTTTCAAATGTTTTATTTTTGAACGTCAGTTCACATTTGTAGGTGGATCATCAGTGTTAGAGCTAAAATTAGCATGTTTAAAGTGATTTTCATGCTTCCAGGGGCTCGGGAAGTGAATTAAATACTATTTGGAGGCATTTAATGTTCGAGCAAAAACGGCTGATTTTCGACAAAAGAGATAACACCCCCCATTACGTCATGCTTCAGAAATGTGGAAAATGGTCCGTTTTCAAATGTTTTATTTTTGAACGTCAGTTCACATATGTAGGTGGATCATCAGTGTTAGAGCTAAAATTAGCATGTTTAAAGTGATTTTCATGCTTCCAGGGGCCCTAAACACAAGATTTATGGAATGGTTAAAAGTGCATGAAAATGGCCAATTTACTCACTCTGATTTCTCAAAAAGGGTTTCTTCACCCCGGGAAGTTAATTAAATACCGTTTGGAGGCATTTAATGTTCGAGCAAAAACGGCTGATTTTCGACAAAAGAGATAAAACCCCCCCCATTACGTCATGCTTCAGAAATGTGGAAAATGGTCCGTTTTCAAATGTTTTATTTTTGAACGTCAGTTCACATTTGTAGGTGGATCATCAGTGTTAGAGCTAAAATTAGCATCTTTACAGTGATTTTCATGCTTCCAGGGGCTCGGGAAGTGAATTAAATACTATTTGGAGGCATTTGATGTTCAAGCAAAAACGGCTGATTTTCGACAAAAGAGATAACACCCCCCCATTACGTCATGCTTCAGAAATGTGGAAAGTGGTCCGTTTTCAAATGTTTTATTTTTGAACGTCAGTTCACATTTGTAGGTGGATCATCAGTGTTAGAGCTAAAATTAGCATGTTTAAAGTGATTTTAATGCTTCCAGGTACTCGGGAAGTGAATTAAATACTATTTGGAGGCATTTAATGTTCAAGCAAAAACAGCTGATTTTCGACAAAAGAGATAACACCCCCCCATTACGTCATGCTTCAGAAATGTGGAAAATGGTCCGTTTTCAAATGTTTTATTTTTGAACGTCAGTTCACATTTGTAGGTGGATCATCAGTGTTAGAGCTAAAATTAGCATGTTTAAAGTGATTTTCATGCTTTCAGGGGCTCGGGAAGTGAATTAAATACTATTTGGAGGCATTTAATGTTCAAGCAAAAACAGCTGTTTTTCGACAAAAGAGATAACACCCCCCCATTACGTCATGCTTCAGAAATGTGGAAAATGGTCTGTTATCAAATGTTTTATTTTTGAACGTCAGTTCACAATTGTAGGTGAATCATCAGTGTTAGAGCTAAAATTAGCATGTTTAAAGTGATTTTCATGAATCCAGGGGCTCGGGAAGTTAATTAAATACCATTTGGAGGCATTTAATGTTCGAGCAAAAATGGCTGATTTTCGACAAAAAAGATAACACCCCCCCCCCATTACGTCATGCTTCAGAAATGTGGAAAATGGTCTGTTTTCAAATGTTTTATTTTTGAACGTCAGTTCACATTTGTAGGTGGATCATCAGTGTTAGAGCTAAAATTAGCATGTTTAAAGTGATTTTCATGCTTCCAGGGGCCCTAAACACAAGATTTATGGAATGGTTAAAAGTGCATGAAAATGGCCAATTTACTCACTCTGAGTTCTCAAAAAGGGTTTCTTCACCCCGGGAAGTTAATTAAATACCATTTGGAGGCATTTAATGTTCGAGCAAAAACGGCTGATTTTCGACAAAAGAGATAACACCCCCCCATTACGTCATGCTTCAGAAATGTGGAAAATGGTCCGTTTTCAAATGTTTTATTTTTGAACGTCAGTTCACATTTGTAGGTGGATCATCAGTGTTAGAGCTAAAATTAGCATGTTTAAAGTGATTTTCATGCTTCCAGGGGCCCTAAACACAAGATTTATGGAATGGTTAAAAGTGCATGAAAATGGCCAATTTACTCACTCTGAGTTCTCAGAAAGGGTTTCTTCACCCCGGGAAGTTAATTAAATACCATTTGGAGGCATTTAATGTTCAAGCAAAAACGGCTGATTTTCGACAAAAGAGATAACACCCCCCCCCCATTACGTCATGTTTCAGAAATGTGGAAAATGGTCTGTTTTCAAATGTTTTATTTTTGAACGTCAGTTCACATTTGTAGGTGGATCATCAGTGTTAGAGCTAAAATTAGCATGTTGAAAGTGATTTTCATGCTTCCAGGGGCTCGGGAAGTGAATTAAATACTATTTGGAGGCATTTAATGTTCAAGCAAAAACGGCTGATTTTCGACAAAAGAGATAACACCCCCCCATTACGTCATGCTTCAGAAATGTGGAAAATGGTCCGTTTTCAAATGTTTTATTTTTGAACGTCAGTTCACATTTGTAGGTGGATCATCAGTGTTAGAGCTAAAATTAGCATGTTTAAAGTGATTTTCATGCTTCCAGGGGCCCTAAACACAAGATTTATGGAATGGTTAAAAGTGCATGAAAATGGCCAATTTACTCACTCTGAGTTCTCAAAAGGGTTTCTTCACCCCGGTAAGTTAATTAAATACCATTTGGAGGCATTTAATGTTCGAGCAAAAACGGCTGATTTTCGACAAAAGAGATAACACCCCCCCATTACGTCATGCTTCAGAAATGTGGAAAATGGTCCGTTTTCAAATGTTTTATTTTTGAACGTCAGTTCACATTTGTAGGTGGATCATCAGTGTTAGAGCTAAAATTAGCATGTTTAAAGTGATTTTCATGCTTCCAGGGACCCTAAACACAAGATTTATGGAATGGTTAAAAGTGCATGAAAATGGCCAATTTACTCACTCTGAGTTCTCAGAAAGGGTTTCTTCACCCCGGGAAGTTAATTAAATACCATTTGGAGGCATTTAATGTTCGAGCAAAAACGGCTGATTTTCGACAAAAGAGATAACACCCCCCCATTACGTCATGCTTCAGAAATGTGGAAAATGATCCGTTTTCAAATGTTTTATTTTTGAACGTCAGTTCACATTTGTAGGTGGATCATCAGTGTTAGAGCTAAAATTAGCATGTTTAAAGTGATTTTCATGATTCCAGGGGCTCGGGAAGTGAATTAAATACTATTTGGAGGCATTTAATGTTCAAGCAAAAACGGCTGATTTTCGACAAAAGAGATAACACCCCCCCATTACGTCATGCTTCAGAAATGTGGAAAATGGTCCGTTTTCAAATGTTTTATTTTTGAACGTCAGTTCACATTTGTAGGTGGATCATCAGTGTTAGAGCTAAAATTAGCATGTTTAAAGTGATTTTCATGCTTCCAGGGGCCCTAAACACAAGATTTATGGAATGGTTAAAAGTGCATGAAAATGGACAATTTACTCACTCTGAGTTCTCAAAAAGGGTTTCTTCACCCCGGGAAGTTAATTAAATACCATTTGGAGGCATTTAATGTTCGAGCAAAAACGGCTGATTTTCGACAAAAGAGATAACACCCCCCCATTACGTCATGCTTCAGAAATGTGGAAAATGGTCCGTTTTCAAATGTTTTATTTTTGAACGTCAGTTCACATTTGTAGGTGGATCATCAGTGTTAGAGCTAAAATTAGCATGTTTAAAGTGATTTTCATGCTTCCAGGGGCCCTAAACACAAGATTTATGGAATGGTTAAAAGTGCATGAAAATGGCCAATTTACTCACTCTGAGTTCTCAGAAAGGGTTTCTTCACCCCGGGAAGTTAATTAAATACCATTTGGAGGCATTTAATGTTCAAGCAAAAACGGCTGATTTTCGACAAAAGAGATAACACCCCCCCCCATTACGTCATGTTTCAGAAATGTGGAAAATGGTCTGTTTTCAAATGTTTTATTTTTGAACGTCAGTTCACATTTGTAGGTGGATCATCAGTGTTAGAGCTAAAATTAGCATGTTTAAAGTGATTTTCATGCTTCCAGGGGCTCGGGAAGTGAATTAAATACCATTTGGAGGCATTTAATGTTCGAGCAAAAACGGCTGATTTTCGACAAAAGAGATAACACCCCCCCATTACGTCATGCTTCAGAAATGTGGAAAATGGTCCGTTTTCAAATGTTTTATTTTTGAACGTCAGTTCACATTTGTAGGTGGATCATCAGTGTTAGAGCTAAAATTAGCATGTTTAAAGTGATTTTCATGCTTCCAGGGGCTCGGGAAGTGAATTAAATACTATTTGGAGGCATTTAATTTTCAAGCAAAAACGGCTGATTTTCGACAAAAGAGATAACATCCCCCCATTACGTCATGCTTCAGAAATGTGGAAAATGGTCCGTTTTCAAATGGTTTATTTTTGAACGTCAGTTCACATTTGTAGGTGGATCATCAGTGTTAGAGCTTAAATTAGCATGTTTAAAGTGATTTTCATGCTTCCAGGGGCCCTAAACACAAGATTTATGGAATGGTTAAAAGTGCATGAAAATGGCCAATTTACTCACTCTGAGTTCTCAAAAAGGGTTTCTTCACCCCAGGAAGTTAATTAAATACCATTTGGAGGCATTTGATGTTCGAGCAAAAATGGTTGATTTTCGACAAAAGAGATAACACCCCCCATTACGTCATGCTTCAGAAATGTGGAAAATGGTCCGTTTTCAAATGTTTTATTTTTGAACGTCAGTTCACATTTGTAGGTGGATCATCAGTGTTAGAGATAAAATTAGCATGTTTAAAGTGATTTTCATGCTTCCAGGGGCCCTAAACACAAGATTTATTTATGGTTAAAAGTGCATGAAAATGGCCAATTTACTCACTCTGAGTTCTCAAAAAGGGTTTCTTCACCCCTTGAAGTTAATTAAATACCATTTGCAGGCATTTAATGTTCGAGCAAAAACGGCTGATTTTCGACAAAAGAGATAACACCCCCCCATTACGTCATGCTTCAGAAATGTGGAAAATGGTCCGTTTTCAAATGTTTTATTTTTGAACGTCAGTTCACATTTGTATATGGATCATCAGTGTTAGAGCTAAAATTAGCATGTTTAAAGTGATTTTCATGCTTCCAGGGGCTCGGGAAGTGAATTAAATACTATTTGGAGGCATTTAATGTTCAAGCAAAAACGGCTGATTTTCGACAAAAGAGATAACACCCCCCCCCATTACGTCATGCTTCAGAAATGTGGAAAATGGTCCGTTTTCAAATGTTTTATTTTTGAACGTCAGTTCACATTTGTAGGTGGATCATCAGTGTTAGAGCTAAAATTAGCATGTTTAAAGTGATTTTCATGCTTCCAGGGGCCCTAAACACAAGATTTATGGAATGGTTAAACGTGCATGAAAATGGCCAATTTACTCACTCTGAGTTCTCACAAAGGGTTTCTTCACCCCGGGAAGTTAATTAAATACCATTTGGAGGCATTTAATGTTCAAGCAAAAACGGCTGATTTTCGACAAAAGAGATAACACCCCCCATTACGTCATGCTTCAGAAATGTGGAAAATGGTCCGTTTTCAAATGTTTTATTTTTGAACGTCAGTTCACATTTGTAGGTGAATCATCAGTGTTAGAGCTAAAATTAGCATGTTTAAAGTGATTTTCATGCTTCCAGGGGCCCTAAACACAAGATTTATGGAATGGTTAAAAGTGCATGAAAATGGCCAATTTACTCACTCTGAGTTCTCAAAAAGGGTTTCTTCACCCCGGGAAGTTAATTAAATACCATTTGGAGGCATTTGATGTTCGAGCAAAAATGGTTGATTTTCGACAAAAGAGATAACACCCCCCATTACGTCATGCTTCAGAAATGTGGAAAATGGTCCGTTTTCAAATGTTTTATTTTTGAACGTCAGTTCACATTTGTAGGTGGATCATCAGTGTTAGAGATAAAATTAGCATGTTTAAAGTGATTTTCATGCTTCCAGGGGCCCTAAACACAAGATTTATTTATGGTTAAAAGTGCATGAAAATGGCCAATTTACTCACTCTGAGTTCTCAAAAAGGGTTTCTTCACCCCTTGAAGTTAATTAAATACCATTTGCAGGCATTTAATGTTCGAGCAAAAACGGCTGATTTTCGACAAAAGAGATAACACCCCCCCATTACGTCATGCTTCAGAAATGTGGAAAATGGTCCGTTTTCAAATGTTTTATTTTTGAACGTCAGTTCACATTTGTATATGGATCATCAGTGTTAGAGCTAAAATTAGCATGTTTAAAGTGATTTTCATGCTTCCAGGGGCTCGGGAAGTGAATTAAATACTATTTGGAGGCATTTAATGTTCAAGCAAAAACGGCTGATTTTCGACAAAAGAGATAACACCCCCCCCATTACGTCATGCTTCAGAAATGTGGAAAATGGTCCGTTTTCAAATGTTTTATTTTTGAACGTCAGTTCACATTTGTAGGTGGATCATCAGTGTTAGAGCTAAAATTAGCATGTTTAAAGTGATTTTCATGCTTCCAGGGGCCCTAAACACAAGATTTATGGAATGGTTAAAAGTGCATGAAAATGGCCAATTTACTCACTCTGGGTTCTCACAAAGGGTTTCTTCACCCTGGGAAGTTAATTAAATACCATTTGGAGGCATTTAATGTTCAAGCAAAAACGGCTGATTTTCGACAAAAGAGATAACACCCCCCCATTACGTCATGCTTCAGAAATGTGGAAAATGGTCCGTTTTCAAATGTTTTATTTTTGAACGTCAGTTCACATTTGTAGGTGAATCATCAGTGTTAGAGCTAAAATTAGCATGTTTAAAGTGATTTTCATGCTTCCAGGGGCCCTAAACACAAGATTTATGGAATGGTTAAAAGTGCATGAAAATGCCCAATTTACTCACTCTGAGTTCTCAAAAAGGGTTTCTTCACCCCGGGAAGTTAATTAAATACCATTTGGAGGCATTTA
Source organism: Lissotriton vulgaris (assembly GCF_964263255.1). Lineage (NCBI taxonomy): Eukaryota > Metazoa > Chordata > Amphibia > Caudata > Salamandridae > Lissotriton > Lissotriton vulgaris. Next base: position 135,408 of record NW_028246838.1, read on the forward strand.
ATGTTCGAGCAAAAACGGCTGATTTTCGACAAAAGAGATAACACCCCCCCATTACGTCATGCTTCAGAAATGTGGAAAATGGTCCGTTTTCAAATGTTTTATTTTTGAACGTCAGTTCACATTTGTAGGTGGATCATCAGTGTTAAAGCTAAAATTAGCATGTTTAAAGTGATTTTCATGCTTCCAGGGGCTCGGGAAGTGAATTAAATACTACTTGGAGGTATTTAATGTTCAAGCAAAAACTGCAGATTTTCGACAAAAGAGATAACACCCCCCATTACGTCATGCTTCAGAAATGTGGAAAATGGTCCGTTTTCAAATGTTTTATTTTTGAACGTCAGTTCACATTTGTAGGTGGATCATCAGTGTTAGAGCTAAAATTAGCATGTTTTACGTGATTTTCATGCTTCCAGGGGCACTAAACACAAGATTTATGGAATGGTTAAAAGTGCATGAAAATGGCCAATTTACTCACTCTGAGTTCTCAAAAAGGGTTTCTTCACCCCGGGAAGTTAATTAAATACCATTTGGAGGCATTTAATGTTCGAGCAAAAACGGCTGATTTTCGACAAAAGAGATAACACCCCCCCATTACGTCATGCTTCAGAAATGTGGAAAATGGTCCGTTTTCAAATGTTTTATATTTGAACGTCAGTTCACATTTGTAGGTGGATCATCAGTGTTAGAGCTAAAATTAGCATGTTTAAAGTGATTTTAATGCTTCCAGGTACTCGGGAAGTGAATTAAATACTATTTGGAGGCATTTAATGTTCAAGCAAAAACGGCTGATTTTCGACAAAAGAGATAACACCCCCCCCCATTACGTCATGCTTCAGAAATGTGGAAAATGGTCAGTTTTCAAATGTTTTATTTTTGAACGTCAGTTCACATTTGTAGGTGGATCATCAGTGTTAGAGCTAAAATTAGCATGTTTAAAGTGATTTTCATGCTTCCAGGGGCTCAGGAAGTGAATTAAATACTATTTGGAGGCATTTAATGTTCAAGCAAAAACGGCAGATTTTCGACAAAAGAGATAACACCCCCCATTACGTCATGCTTCAGAAATGTGGAAAATGGTCTGTTTTCAAATGTTTTATTTTTGAACGTCAGTTCACATTTGTAGGTGGATCATCAGTGTTAGAGCTAAAATTAGCATGTTTAAAGTGATTTTCATGCATCCAGGGGCTCGGGAAGTTAATTAAATACCATTTGGAGGCATTTAATGTTCGAGCAAAAATGGCTGATTTTCGACAAAAAAGATAACACCCCCCCCCCATTACGTCATGCTTCAGAAATGTGGAAAATGGTCTGTTTTCAAATGTTTTATTTTTGAACGTCAGTTCACATTTGTAGGTGGATCATCAGTGTTAGAGCTAAAATTAGCATGTTTAAAGTGATTTTCATGCTTCCAGGGGCCCTAAACACAAGATTTATGGAATGGTTAAAAGTGCATGAAAATGGCCAATTTACTCACTCTGAGTTCTCAAAAAGGGTTTCTTCACCCCGGGAAGTTAATTAAATACCATTTGGAGGCATTTAATGTTCGAGCAAAAACGGCTGATTTTCGACAAAAGAGATAACACCCCCCCATTACGTCATGCTTCAGAAATGTGGAAAATGGTCCGTTTTCAAATGTTTTATTTTTGAACGTCAGTTCACATTTGTAGGTGGATCATCAGTGTTAGAGCTAAAATTAGCATGTTTAAAGTGATTTTCATGCTTCCAGGGGCCCTAAACACAAGATTTATGGAATGGTTAAAAGTGCATGAAAATGGCCAATTTACTCACTCTGAGTTCTCAGAAAGGGTTTCTTCACCCCGGGAAGTTAATTAAATACCATTTGGAGGCATTTAATGTTCAAGCAAAAACGGCTGATTTTCGACAAAAGAGATAACACCCCCCCCCATTACGTCATGTTTCAGAAATGTGGAAAATGGTCTGTTTTCAAATGTTTTATTTTTGAACGTCAGTTCACATTTGTAGGTGGATCATCAGTGTTAGAGCTAAAATTAGCATGTTTAAAGTGATTTTCATGCTTCCAGGGGCTCGGGAAGTGAATTAAATACTATTTGGAGGCATTTAATGTTCAAGCAAAAACGGCTGATTTTCGACAAAAGAGATAACACCCCCCCATTACGTCATGCTTCAGAAATGTGGAAAATGGTCCGTTTTCAAATGTTTTATTTTTGAACGTCAGTTCACATTTGTAGGTGGATCATCAGTGTTAGAGCTAAAATTAGCATGTTTAAAGTGATTTTCATGCTTCCAGGGGCCCTAAACACAAGATTTATGGAATGGTTAAAAGTGCATGAAAATGGCCAATTTACTCACTCTGAGTTCTCAAAAAGGGTTTCTTCACCCCGGGAAGTTAATTAAATACCATTTGGAGGCATTTAATGTTCGAGCAAAAACGGCTGATTTTCGACAAAAGAGATAACACCCCCCCATTACGTCATGCTTCAGAAATGTGGAAAATGGTCCGTTTTCAAATGTTTTATTTTTGAACGTCAGTTCACATTTGTAGGTGGATCATCAGTGTTAGAGCTAAAATTAGCATGTTTAAAGTGATTTTCATGCTTCCAGGGGCCCTAAACACAAGATTTATGGAATGGTTAAAAGTGCATGAAAATGGCCAATTTACTCACTCTGAGTTCTCAGAAAGGGTTTCTTCACCCCGGGAAGTTAATTAAATACCATTTGGAGGCATTTAATGTTCGAGCAAAAACGGCTGATTTTCGACAAAAGAGATAACACCCCCCCCCATTACGTCATGTTTCAGAAATGTGGAAAATGGTCCGTTTTCAAATGTTTTATTTTTGAACGTCAGTTCACATTTGTAGGTGGATCATCAGTGTTAGAGCTAAAATTAGCATGTTTGAAGTGATTTTCATGCTTCCAGGGGCTCGGGTAGTGAATTAAATACTATTTGGAGGCATTTAATGTTCAAGCAAAAATGGCTGATTTTCGACAAAAGAGATAACACCCCCCCATTACGTCATGCTTCAGAAATGTGGAAAATGGTCCGTTTTCAAATGTTTTATTTTTGAACGTCAGTTCACATTTGTAGGTGGATCATCAGTGTTAGAGCTAAAATTAGCATGTTTAAAGTGATTTTCATGCTTCCAGGGGCCCTAAACACAAGATTTATGGAATGGTTAAAAGTGCATGAAAATGGCCAATTTACTCACTCTGAGTTCTCACAAAGGGTCTCTTCACCCCAGGAAGTTAATTAAATACCATTTGGAGGCATTTAATGTTCGAGCAAAAACGGCTGATTTTCGACAAAAGAGATAACACCCCCCCATTACGTCATGCTTCAGAAATGTGGAAAATGGTCCGTTTTCAAATGTTTTATTTTTGAACGTCAGTTCACATTTGTAGGTGGATCATCAGTGTTAGAGCTAAAATTAGCATGTTTAAAGTGATTTTCATGCTTCCAGGGGCTCGGGAAGTGAATTAAATACTATTTGGAGGCATTTAATGTTCGAGCAAAAACGGCTGATTTTCGACAAAAGAGATAACACCCCCCCATTACGTCATGCTTCAGAAATGTGGAAAATGGTCCGTTTTCAAATGTTTTATTTTTGAATGTCAGTTCACATATGTAGGTGGATCATCAGTGTTAGAGCTAAAATTAGCATGTTTAAAGTGATTTTCATGCTTCCAGGGGCCCTAAACACAAGATTTATGGAATGGTTAAAAGTGCATGAAAATGGCCAATTTACTCACTCTGAGTTCTCAAAAAGGGTTTCTTCACCCCGGGAAGTTAATTAAATACCGTTTGGAGGCATTTAATGTTCGAGCAAAAACGGTTGATTTTCGACAAAAGAGATAAACCCCCCCCCATTACGTCATGCTTCAGAAATGTGGAAAATGGTACGTTTTCAAATGTTTTATTTTTGAACGTCAGTTCACATTTGTAGGTGGATCATCAGTGTTAGAGCTAAAATTAGCATCTTTACAGTGATTTTCATGCTTCCAGGGGCTCGGGAAGTGAATTAAATACTATTTGGAGGCATTTGATGTTCAAGCAAAAACGGCTGATTTTCGACAAAAGAGATAACACCCCCCCATTACGTCATGCTTCAGAAATGTGGAAAATGGTCCGTTTTCAAATGTTTTATTTTTGAACGTCAGTTCACATTTGTAGGTGGATCATCAGTGTTAGAGCTAAAATTAGCATGTTTAAAGTGATTTTAATGCTTCCAGGTACTCGGGAAGTGAATTAAATACTATTTGGAGGCATTTAATGTTCAAGCAAAAACAGCTGATTTTCGACAAAAGAGATAACACCCCCCCATTACGTCATGCTTCAGAAATGTGGAAAATGGTCCGTTTTCAAATGTTTTATTTTTGAACGTCAGTTCACATTTGTAGGTGGATCATCAGTGTTAGAGCTAAAATTAGCATGTTTAAAGTGATTTTCATGCTTTCAGGGGCTCGGGAAGTGAATTAAATACTATTTGGAGGCATTTAATGTTCAAGCAAAAACGGCTGATTTTCGACAAAAGAGATAACACCCCCCCATTACGTCATGCTTCAGAAATGTGGAAAATGGTCTGTTATCAAATGTTTTATTTTTGAACGTCAGTTCACAATTGTAGGTGAATCATCAGTGTTAGAGCTAAAATTAGCATGTTTAAAGTGATTTTCATGCATCCAGGGGCTCGGGAAGTTAATTAAATACCATTTGGAGGCATTTAATGTTCGAGCAAAAACGGCTGATTTTCGACAAAAAAGATAACACCCCCCCCCATTACGTCATGCTTCAGAAATGTGGAAAATGGTCTGTTTTCAAATGTTTTATTTTTGAACGTCAGTTCACATTTGTAGGTGGATCATCAGTGTTAGAGCTAAAATTAGCATGTTTAAAGTGATTTTCATGCTTCCAGGGGCCCTAAACACAAGATTTATGGAATGGTTAAAAGTGCATGAAAATGGCCAATTTACTCACTCTGAGTTCTCAAAAAGGGTTTCTTCACCCCGGGAAGTTAATTAAATACCATTTGGAGGCATTTAATGTTCGAGCAAAAACGGCTGATTTTCGACAAAAGAGATAACACCCCCCCATTACGTCATGCTTCAGAAATGTGGAAAATGATCCGTTTTCAAATGTTTTATTTTTTAACGTCAGTTCACATTTGTAGGTGGATCATCAGTGTTAGAGCTAAAATTAGCATGTTTAAAGTGATTTTCATGCTTCCAGGGGCCCTAAACACAAGATTTATGGAATGGTTAAAAGTGCATGAAAATGGCCAATTTACTCACTCTGAGTTCTCAGAAAGGGTTTCTTCACCCCGGGAAGTTAATTAAATACCATTTGGAGGCATTTAATGTTCAAGCAAAAACGGCTGATTTTCGACAAAAGAGATAACACCCCCCCCCATTACGTCATGTTTCAGAAATGTGGAAAATGGTCTGTTTTCAAATGTTTTATTTTTGAACGTCAGTTCACATTTGTAGGTGGATCATCAGTGTTAGAGCTAAAATTAGCATGTTTAAAGTGATTTTCATGCTTCCAGGGGCTCGGGAAGTGAATTAAATACTATTTGGAGGCATTTAATGTTCAAGCAAAAACGGCTGATTTTCGACAAAAGAGATAACACCCCCCCATTACGTCATGCTTCAGAAATGTGGAAAATGGTCCGTTTTCAAATGTTTTATTTTTGAACGTCAGTTCACATTTGTAGGTGGATCATCAGTGTTAGAGCTAAAATTAGCATGTTTAAAGTGATTTTCATGCTTCCAGGGGCCCTAAACACAAGATTTATGGAATGGTTAAAAGTGCATGAAAATGGCCAATTTACTCACTCTGAGTTCTCACAAAGGGTCTCTTCACCCCGGGAAGTTAATTAAATACCATTTGGAGGCATTTAATGTTCGAGCAAAAACGGCTGATTTTCGACAAAAGAGATAACACCCCCCCATTACGTCATGCTTCAGAAATGTGGAAAATGGTCCGTTTTCAAATGTTTTATTTTTGAACGTCAGTTCACATTTGTAGGTGGATCATCAGTGTTAGAGCTAAAATTAGCATGTTTAAAGTGATTTTCATGCTTCCAGGGGCCCTAAACACAAGATTTATGGAATGGTTAAAAGTGCATGAAAATGGCCAATTTACTCACTCTGAGTTCTCAGAAAGGGTTTCTTCACCCCGGGAAGTTAATTAAATACCATTTGCAGGCATTTAATGTTCGAGCAAAAACGGCTGATTTTCGACAAAAGAGATAACACCCCCCCATTACGTCATGCTTCAGAAATGTGGAAAATGGTCCGTTTTCAAATGTTTTATTTTTGAACGTCAGTTCACATTTGTATATGGATCATCAGTGTTAGAGCTAAAATTAGCATGTTTAAAGTGATTTTCATGCTTCCAGGGGCTCGGGAAGTGAATTAAATACTATTTGGAGGCATTTAATGTTCAAGCAAAAACGGCTGATTTTCGACAAAAGAGATAACACCCCCCCCCATTACGGCATGCTTCAGAAATGTGGAAAATGGTCCGTTTTCAAATGTTTTATTTTTGAACGTCAGTTCACATTTGTAGGTGGATCATCAGTGTTAGAGCTAAAATTAGCATGTTTAAAGTGATTTTCATGCTTCCAGGGGCCCTAAACACAAGATTTATGGAATGGTTAAAAGTGCATGAAAATGGCCAATTTACTCACTCTGAGTTCTCACAAAGGGTTTCTTCACCCCGGGAAGTTAATTAAATACCATTTGGAGGCATTTAATGTTCAAGCAAAAGCGGCTGATTTTCGACAAAAGAGATAACACCCCCCCATTACGTCATGCTTCAGAAATGTGGAAAATGGTCCGTTTTCAAATGTTTTATTTTTGAACGTCAGTTCACATTTGTAGGTGAATCATCAGTGTTAGAGCTAAAATTAGCATGTTTAAAGTGATTTTCATGCTTCCAGGGGCCCTAAACACAAGATTTATGGAATGGTTAAAAGTGCATGAAAATGGCCAATTTACTCACTCTGAGTTCTCAAAAAGGGTTTCTTCACCCCGGGAAGTTAATTAAATACCATTTGGAGGCATTTGATGTTCGAGCAAAAATGGTTGATTTTCGACAAAAGAGATAACACCCCCCATTACGTCATGCTTCAGAAATGTGGAAAATGGTCCGTTTTCAAATGTTTTATTTTTGAACGTCAGTTCACATTTGTAGGTGGATCATCAGTGTTAGAGATAAAATTAGCATGTTTAAAGTGATTTTCATGCTTCCAGGGGCCCTAAACACAAGATTTATTTATGGTTAAAAGTGCATGAAAATGGCCAATTTACTCACTCTGAGTTCTCAAAAAGGGTTTCTTCACCCCTTGAAGTTAATTAAATACCATTTGCAGGCATTTAATGTTCGAGCAAAAACGGCTGATTTTCGACAAAAGAGATAACACCCCCCCATTACGTCATGCTTCAGAAATGTGGAAAATGGTCCGTTTTCAAATGTTTTATTTTTGAACGTCAGTTCACATTTGTATATGGATCATCAGTGTTAGAGCTAAAATTAGCATGTTTAAAGTGATTTTCATGCTTCCAGGGGCTCGGGAAGTGAATTAAATACTATTTGGAGGCATTTAATGTTCAAGCAAAAACGGCTGATTTTCGACAAAAGAGATAACACCCCCCCCCATTACGTCATGCTTCAGAAATGTGGAAAATGGTCCGTTTTCAAATGTTTTATTTTTGAACGTCAGTTCACATTTGTAGGTGGATCATCAGTGTTAGAGCTAAAATTAGCATGTTTAAAGTGATTTTCATGCTTCCAGGGGCCCTAAACACAAGATTTATGGAATGGTTAAAAGTGCATGAAAATGGCCAATTTACTCACTCTGAGTTCTCACAAAGGGTTTCTTCACCCCGGGAAGTTAATTAAATACCATTTGGAGGCATTTAATGTTCAAGCAAAAACGGCTGATTTTCGACAAAAGAGATAACACCCCCCCATTACGTCATGCTTCAGAAATGTGGAAAATGGTCCGTTTTCAAATGTTTTATTTTTGAACGTCAGTTCACATTTGTAGGTGAATCATCAGTGTTAGAGCTAAAATTAGCATGTTTAAAGTGATTTTCATGCTTCCAGGGGCCCTAAACACAAGATTTATGGAATGGTTAAAAGTGCATGAAAATGCCCAATTTACTCACTCTGAGTTCTCAAAAAGGGTTTCTTCACCCCGGGAAGTTAATTAAATACCATTTGGAGGCATTTAATGTTCGAGCAAAAACGGCTGATTTTCGACAAAAGAGATAACACCCCCCCATTACGTCATGCTTCAGAAATGTGGAAAATGGTCCGTTTTCAAATGTTTTATTTTTGAACGTCAGTTCACATTTGTAGGTGGATCATCAGTGTTAAAGCTAAAATTAGCATGTTTAAAGTGATTTTCATGCTTCCAGGGGCTCGGGAAGTGAATTAAATACTACTTGGAGGTATTTAATGTTCAAGCAAAAACTGCAGATTTTTGACAAAAGAGATAACACCCCCCATTATGTCATGCTTCAGAAATGTGGAAAATGGTCCGTTTTCAAATGTTTTATTTTTGAACGTCAGTTCACATTTGTAGGTGGATCATCAGTGTTAGAGCTAAAATTAGCATGTTTTACGTGATTTTCATGCTTCCAGGGGCACTAAACACAAGATTTATGGAATGGTTAAAAGTGCATGAAAATGGCCAATTTACTCACTCTGAGTTCTCAAAAAGGGTTTCTTCACCCCGGGAAGTTAATTAAATACCATTTGGAGGCATTTAATGTTCGAGCAAAAACGGCTGATTTTCGACAAAAGAGATAACACCCCCCCATTACGTCATGCTTCAGAAATGTGGAAAATGGTCCGTTTTCAAATGTTTTATATTTGAACGTCAGTTCACATTTGTAGGTGGATCATCAGTGTTAGAGCTAAAATTAGCATGTTTAAAGTGATTTTAATGCTTCCAGGTACTCGGGAAGTGAATTAAATACTATTTGGAGGCATTTAATGTTCAAGCAAAAACGACTGATTTTCGACAAAAGAGATAACACCCCCCCCATTACGTCATGCTTCAGAAATGTGGAAAATGGTCAGTTTTCAAATGTTTTATTTTTGAACGTCAGTTCACATTTGTAGGTGGATCATCAGTGTTAGAGCTAAAATTAGCATGTTTAAAGTGATTTTCATGCTTCCAGGGGCTCAGGAAGTGAATTAAATACTATTTGGAGGCATTTAATGTTCAAGCAAAAACGGCTGATTTTCGACAAAAGAGATAACACCCCCCATTACGTCATGCTTCAGAAATGTGGAAAATGGTCTGTTTTCAAATGTTTTATTTTTGAACGTCAGTTCACATTTGTAGGTGAATCATCAGTGTTAGAGCTAAAATTAGCATGTTTAAAGTGATTTTCATGCATCCAGGGGCTCGGGAAGTTAATTAAATACCATTTGGAGGCATTTAATGTTCGAACAAAAACGGCTGATTTTCGACAAAAAAGATAACACCCCCCCATTACGTCATGCTTCAGAAATGTGGAAAATAGTCAGTTTTCAAATGTTTTATTTTTGAACGTCAGTTCATATTTGTAGGTGGATCATCAGTGTTAGAGCTAAATTTAGCATGTTTAAAGTGATTTTCATGCTTCCAGGGGCCCTAAACACAAGATTTATGGAATGGTTAAAAGTGCATGAAAATGGCCAATTTACTCACTCTGAGTTCTCAAAAAGTGTTTCTTCACCCCGGGAAGTTAATTAAATACCATTTGGAGGCATTTAATGTTCGAGCAAAAACGGCTGATTTTCGACAAAAGAGATAACACCCCCCCATTACGTCATGCTTCAGAAATGTGGAAAATGATCCGTTTTCAAATGTTTTATTTTTGAACGTCAGTTCACATTTGTAGGTGGATCATCAGTGTTAGAGCTAAAATTAGCATGTTTAAAGTGATTTTCATGCTTCCAGGGGCTCGGGAAGTGAATTAAATACTATTTGGAGGCATTTAATGTTCAAGCAAAAACGGCTGATTTTCGACAAAAGAGATAACACCCCCCCATTACGTCATGCTTCAGAAATGTGGAAAATGGTCCGTTTTCAAATGTTTTATTTTTGAACGTCAGTTCACATTTGTAGGTGGGTCATCAGTGTTAGAGCTAAAATTAGCATGTTTAAAGTGGTTTTCATGCTTCCAGGGGCCCTAAACACAAGATTTATGGAATGGTTAAAAGTGCATGAAAATGGCCAATTTACTCACTCTGAGTTCTCAGAAAGGGTTTCTTCACCCCGGGAAGTTAATTAAATACCATTTGGAGGCATTTAATGTTCGAGCAAAAACGGCTGATTTTCGACAAAAGAGATAACACCCCCCCATTACGTCATGCTTCAGAAATGTGGAAAATGATCCGTTTTCAAATGTTTTATTTTTGAACGTCAGTTCACATTTGTAGGTGGATCATCAGTGTTAGAGCTAAAATTAGCATGTTTATAGTGATTTTCATGCTTCCAGGGGCTCGGGAAGTGAATTAAATACTATTTGGAGGCATTTAATGTTCAAGCAAAAACGGCTGATTTTCGACAAAAGAGATAACACCCCCCCATTACGTCATGCTTCAGAAATGTGGAAAATGGTCCGTTTTCAAATGTTTTATTTTTGAACGTCAGTTCACATTTGTAGGTGGATCATCAGTGTTAGAGCTAAAATTAGCATGTTTAAAGTGATTTTAATGCTTCCAGGGGCTCAGGAAGTGAATTAAATACTATTTGGAGGCATTTAATGTTCAAGCAAAAACGGCTGATTTTCGACAAAAGAGATAACACCCCCCATTACGTCATGCTTCAGAAATGTGGAAAATGGTCTGTTTTCAAATGTTTTATTTTTGAACGTCAGTTCACATTTGTAGGTGAATCATCAGTGTTAGAGCTAAAATTAGCATGTTTAAAGTGATTTTCATGCATCCAGGGGCTCGGGAAGGTAATTAAATACCATTTGGAGGCATTTAATGTTCGAACAAAAACGGCTGATTTTCGACAAAAAAGATAACACCCCCCCATTACGTCATGCTTCAGAAATGTGGAAAATGGTCAGTTTTCAAATGTTTTATTTTTGAACGTCAGTTCATATTTGTAGGTGGATCATCAGTGTTAGAGCTAAATTTAGCATGTTTAAAGTGATTTTCATGCTTCCAGGGGCCCTAAACACAAGATTTATGGAATGGTTAAAAGTGCATGAAAATGGCCAATTTACTCACTCTGAGTTCTCAAAAAGTGTTTCTTCACCCCGGGAAGTTAATTAAATACCATTTGGAGGCATTTAATGTTCGAGCAAAAACGGCAGATTTTCGACAAAAGAGATAACACCCCCCCATTACGTCATGCTTCAGAAATGTGGAAAATGATCCGTTTTCAAATGTTTTATTTTTGAACGTCAGTTCACATTTGTAGGTGGATCATCAGTGTTAGAGCTAAAATTAGCATGTTTAAAGTGATTTTCATGCTTCCAGGGGCTCGGGAAGTGAATTAAATACTATTTGGAGGCATTTAATGTTCAAGCAAAAACGGCTGATTTTCGACAAAAGAGATAACACCCCCCCATTACGTCATGCTTCAGAAATGTGGAAAATGGTCCGTTTTCAAATGTTTTATTTTTGAACGTCAGTTCACATTTGTAGGTGGATTATCAGTGTTAGAGCTAAAATTAGCATGTTTAAAGTGATTTTCATGCTTCCAGGGGCTCAGGAAGTGAATTAAATACTATTTGGAGGCATTTAATGTTCAAGCAAAAACGGCTGATTTTCGACAAAAGAGATAACAACCCCCATTACGTCATGCTTCAGAAATGTGGAAAATGGTCTGTTTTCAAATGTTTTATTTTTGAACGTCAGTTCACATTTGTAGGTGAATCATCAGTGTTAGAGCTAAAATTAGCATGTTTAAAGTGATTTTCATGCATCCAGGGGCTCGGGAAGTTAATTAAATACCATTTGGAGGCATTTAATGTTCGAACAAAAACGGCTGATTTTCGACAAAAAAGATAACACCCCCCCATTACGTCATGCTTCAGAAATGTGGAAAATGGTCAGTTTTCAAATGTTTTATTTTTGAACGTCAGTTCATATTTGTAGGTGGATCATCAGTGTTAGAGCTAAATTTAGCATGTTTAAAGTGATTTTCATGCTTCCAGGGGCCCTAAACACAAGATTTATGGAATGGTTAAAAGTGCATGAAAATGGCCAATTTACTCACTCTGAGTTCTCAAAAAGTGTTTCTTCACCCCGGGAAGTTAATTAAATACCATTTGGAGGCATTTAATGTTCGAGCAAAAACGGCTGATTTTCGACAAAAGAGATAACACCCCCCCATTACGTCATGCTTCAGAAATGTGGAAAATGATCCGTTTTCAAATGTTTTATTTTTGAACGTCAGTTCACATTTGTAGGTGGATCATCAGTGTTAGAGCTAAAATTAGCATGTTTAAAGTGATTTTCATGCTTCCAGGGGCTCGGGAAGTGAATTAAATACTATTTGGAGGCATTTAATGTTCAAGCAAAAACGGCTGATTTTCGACAAAAGAGATAACACCCCCCCATTACGTCATGCTTCAGAAATGTGGAAAATGGTCCGTTTTCAAATGTTTTATTTTTGAACGTCAGTTCACATTTGTAGGTGGATCATCAGTGTTAGAGCTAAAATTAGCATGTTTAAAGTGATTTTCATGCTTCCAGGGGCCCTAAACACAAGATTTATGGAATGGTTAAAAGTGCATGAAAATGGCCAATTTACTCACTCTGAGTTCTCAGAAAGGGTTTCTTCACCCCGGGAAGTTAATTAAATACCATTTGGAGGCATTTAATGTTCGAGCAAAAACGGCTGATTTTCGACAAAAGAGATAACACCCCCCCATTACGTCATGCTTCAGAAATGTGGAAAATGATCCGTTTTCAAATGTTTTATTTTTGAACGTCAGTTCACATTTGTAGGTGGATCATCAGTGTTAGAGCTAAAATTAGCATGTTTAAAGTGATTTTCATGCTTCCAGGGGCTCGGGAAGTGAATTAAATACTATTTGGAGGCATTTAATGTTCAAGCAAAAACGGCTGATTTTCGACAAAAGAGATAACACCCCCCCATTACGTCATGCTTCAGAAATGTGGAAAATGGTCCGTTTTCAAATGTTTTATTTTTGAACGTCAGTTCACATTTGTAGGTGGATCATCAGTGTTAGAGCTAAAATTAGCATGTTTAAAGTGATTTTCATGCTTCCAGGGGCCCTAAACACAAGATTTATGGAATGGTTAAAAGTGCATGAAAATGGCCAATTTACTCACTCTGAGTTCTCAGAAAGGGTTTCTTCACCCCGGGAAGTTAATTAAATACCATTTGGAGGCATTTAATGTTCGAGCAAAAACGGCTGATTTTCGACAAAAGAGATAACACCCCCCCATTACGTCATGTTTCAGAAATGTGGAAAATGGTCCGTTTTCAAATGTTTTATTTTTGAACGTCAGTTCACATTTGTAGGTGGATCATCAGTGTTAGAGCTAAAATTAGCATGTTTAAAGTGATTTTCATGCTTCCAGGGGCTCGGGAAGTGAATTAAATACTATTTGGAGGCATTAATTGTTCAAGCAAAAACGGCTGATTTTCTACAAAAGAGATAACACCCCCCATTACGTCATGCTTCAGAAATGTGGAAAATGGTCCGTTTTCAAATGTTTTATTTTTGAACGTCAGTTCACATTTGTAGGTGGATCATCAGTGTTAGAGCTTAAATTAGCATGTTTAAAGTGATTTTCATGCTTCCAGGGGCCCTAAACACAAGATTTATGGAATGGTTAAAAGTTCATGAAAATGGCCAATTTACTCACTCTGAGTTCTCAAAAAGGGTTTCTTCACCCCGGGAAGTTAATTAAATACTATTTGGAGGCATTTAATGTTCGAGCAAAAACGGCTGATTTTCGACAAAAGAGATAACACCCCCCCATTACGTCATGCTTCAGAAATGTGGAAAATGATCCGTTTTCAAATGTTTTATTTTTGAACGTCAGTTCACATTTGTAGGTGGATCATCAGTGTTAGAGCTAAAATTAGCATGTTTAAAGTGATTTTCATGCTTCCAGGGGCTCGGGAAGTGAATTAAATACTATTTGGAGGCATTTAATGTTCAAGCAAAAACGGCTGATTTTCGACAAAAGAGATAACACCCCCCCATTACGTCATGCTTCAGAAATGTGGAAAATGGTCCGTTTTCAAATGTTTTATTTTTGAACGTCAGTTCACATTTGTAGGTGGATCATCAGTGTTAGAGCTAAAATTAGCATGTTTAAAGTGATTTTCATGCTTCCAGGGGCCCTAAACACAAGATTTATGGAATGGTTAAAAGTGCATGAAAATGGCCAATTTACTCACTCTGAGTTCTCAGAAAGGGTTTCTTCACCCCGGGAAGTTAATTAAATACCATTTGGAGGCATTTAATGTTCGAGCAAAAACGGCTGATTTTCGACAAAAGAGATAACACCCCCCCATTACGTCATGTTTCAGAAATGTGGAAAATGGTCCGTTTTCAAATGTTTTATTTTTGAACGTCAGTTCACATTTGTAGGTGGATCATCAGTGTTAGAGCTAAAATTAGCATGTTTAAAGTGATTTTCATGCTTCCAGGGGCTCGGGAAGTGAATTAAATACTATTTGGAGGCATTAATTGTTCAAGCAAAAACGGCTGATTTTCTACAAAAGAGATAACACCCCCCATTACGTCATGCTTCAGAAATGTGGAAAATGGTCCGTTTTCAAATGTTTTATTTTTGAACGTCAGTTCACATTTGTAGGTGGATCATCAGTGTTAGAGCTTAAATTAGCATGTTTAAAGTGATTTTCATGCTTCCAGGGGCCCTAAACACAAGATTTATGGAATGGTTAAAAGTGCATGAAAATGGCCAATTTACTCACTCTGAGTTCTCAAAAAGGGTTTCTTCACCCCGGGAAGTTAATTAAATACCATTTGGAGGCATTTGATGTTCGAGCAAAAACGGCTGATTTTCGACAAAAGAGATAACACCCCCCATTACGTCATGCTTCAGAAATGTGGAAAATGGTCCGTTTTCAAATGTTTTATTTTTGAACGTCAGTTCACATTTGTAGGTGGATCATCAGTGTTAGAGCTAAAATTAGCATGTTTAAAGTGATTTTCATGCTTCCAGGGGCCCTAAACACAAGATTTATGGACTGGTTAAAAGTGCATTAAAATGGCCAATTTACTCACTCTGAGTTCTCAAAAAGGGTTTCTTCACCACTTGAAGTTAATTAAATACCATTTGGAGGCATTTAATGTTCGAGCAAAAACGGCTGATTTTCGACAAAAGAGATAACACCCCCCCATTACGTCATGCTTCAGAAATGTGGAAAATGGTCAGTTTTCAAATGTTTTATTTTTGAACGTCAGTTCACATTTGTAGGTGGATCATCAGTGTTAGAGCTAAAATTAGCATGTTTAAAGTGATTTTCATGCTTCCAGGGGCCCTAAACACAAGATTTATGGAATGGTTAAAAGTGCATGAAAATGGCCAATTTACTCACTCTGAGTTCTCACAAAGGGTTTCTTCACCCCGGGAAGTTAATTAAATACCATTTGGAGGCATTTAATGTTCAAGCAAAAACGGCTGATTTTCGACAAAAGAGATAACACCCCCCCATTACGTCATGCTTCAGAAATGTGGAAAATGGTCCGTTTTCAAATGTTTTATTTTTGAACGTCAGTTCACATTTGTAGGTGAATCATCAGTGTTAGAGCTAAAATTAGCATGTTTAAAGTGATTTTCATGCTTCCAGGGGCCCTAAACACAAGATTTATGGAATGGTTAAAAGTGCATGAAAATGCCCAATTTACTCACTCTGAGTTCTCAAAAAGGGTTTCTTCACCCCGGGAAGTTAATTAAATACCATTTGGAGGCATTTAATGTTCGAGCAAAAACGGCTGATTTTCGACAAAAGAGATAACACCCCCCCATTACGTCATGCTTCAGAAATGTGGAAAATGGTCCGTTTTCAAATGTTTTATATTTGAACGTCAGTTCACATTTGTAGGTGGATCATCAGTGTTAGAGCTAAAATTAGCATGTTTAAAGTGATTTTAATGCTTCCAGGTACTCGGGAAGTGAATTAAATACTATTTGGAGGCATTTAATGTTCAAGCAAAAACGACTGATTTTCGACAAAAGAGATAACACCCCCCCCATTACGTCATGCTTCAGAAATGTGGAAAATGGTCAGTTTTCAAATGTTTTATTTTTGAACGTCAGTTCACATTTGTAGGTGGATCATCAGTGTTAGAGCTAAAATTAGCATGTTTAAAGTGATTTTCATGCTTCCAGGGGCTCAGGAAGTGAATTAAATACTATTTGGAGGCATTTAATGTTCAAGCAAAAACGGCTGATTTTCGACAAAAGAGATAACACCCCCCATTACGTCATGCTTCAGAAATGTGGAAAATGGTCTGTTTTCAAATGTTTTATTTTTGAACGTCAGTTCACATTTGTAGGTGAATCATCAGTGTTAGAGCTAAAATTAGCATGTTTAAAGTGATTTTCATGCATCCAGGGGCTCGGGAAGTTAATTAAATACCATTTGGAGGCATTTAATGTTTGAACAAAAACGGCTGATTTTCGACAAAAAAGATAACACCCCCCCATTACGTCATGCTTCAGAAATGTGGAAAATAGTCAGTTTTCAAATGTTTTATTTTTGAACGTCAGTTCATATTTGTAGGTGGATCATCAGTGTTAGAGCTAAATTTAGCATGTTTAAAGTGATTTTCATGCTTCCAGGGGCCCTAAACACAAGATTTATGGAATGGTTAAAAGTGCATGAAAATGGCCAATTTACTCACTCTGAGTTCTCAAAAAGTGTTTCTTCACCCCGGGAAGTTAATTAAATACCATTTGGAGGCATTTAATGTTCGAGCAAAAACGGCTGATTTTCGACAAAAGAGATAAAACCCCCCCATTACGTCATGCTTCAGAAATGTGGAAAATGATCCGTTTTCAAATGTTTTATTTTTGAACGTCAGTTCACATTTGTAGGTGGATCATCAGTGTTAGAGCTAAAATTAGCATGTTTAAAGTGATTTTCATGCTTCCAGGGGCTCGGGAAGTGAATTAAATACTATTTGGAGGCATTTAATGTTCAAGCAAAAACGGCTGATTTTCGACAAAAGAGATAACACCCCCCCATTACGTCATGCTTCAGAAATGTGGAAAATGGTCCGTTTTCAAATGTTTTATTTTTGAACGTCAGTTCACATTTGTAGGTGGATCATCAGTGTTAGAGCTAAAATTAGCATGTTTAAAGTGGTTTTCATGCTTCCAGGGGCCCTAAACACAAGATTTATGGAATGGTTAAAAGTGCATGAAAATGGCCAATTTACTCACTCTGAGTTCTCAGAAAGGGTTTCTTCACCCCGGGAAGTTAATTAAATACCATTTGGAGGCATTTAATGTTCGAGCAAAAACGGCTGATTTTCGACAAAAGAGATAACACCCCCCCATTACGTCATGCTTCAGAAATGTGGAAAATGATCCGTTTTCAAATGTTTTATTTTTGAACGTCAGTTCACATTTGTAGGTGGATCATCAGTGTTAGAGCTAAAATTAGCATGTTTATAGTGATTTTCATGCTTCCAGGGGCTCGGGAAGTGAATTAAATACTATTTGGAGGCATTTAATGTTCAAGCAAAAACGGCTGATTTTCGACAAAAGAGATAACACCCCCCCATTACGTCATGCTTCAGAAATGTGGAAAATGGTCCGTTTTCAAATGTTTTATTTTTGAACGTCAGTTCACATTTGTAGGTGGATCATCAGTGTTAGAGCTAAAATTAGCATGTTTAAAGTGATTTTAATGCTTCCAGGGGCTCAGGAAGTGAATTAAATACTATTTGGAGGCATTTAATGTTCAAGCAAAAACGGCTGATTTTCGACAAAAGAGATAACACCCCCCATTACGTCATGCTTCAGAAATGTGGAAAATGGTCTGTTTTCAAATGTTTTATTTTTGAACGTCAGTTCACATTTGTAGGTGAATCATCAGTGTTAGAGCTAAAATTAGCATGTTTAAAGTGATTTTCATGCATCCAGGGGCTCGGGAAGGTAATTAAATACCATTTGGAGGCATTTAATGTTCGAACAAAAACGGCTGATTTTCGACAAAAAAGATAACACCCCCCCATTACGTCATGCTTCAGAAATGTGGAAAATGGTCAGTTTTCAAATGTTTTATTTTTGAACGTCAGTTCATATTTGTAGGTGGATCATCAGTGTTAGAGCTAAATTTAGCATGTTTAAAGTGATTTTCATGCTTCCAGGGGCCCTAAACACAAGATTTATGGAATGGTTAAAAGTGCATGAAAATGGCCAATTTACTCACTCTGAGTTCTCAAAAAGTGTTTCTTCACCCCGGGAAGTTAATTAAATACCATTTGGAGGCATTTAATGTTCGAGCAAAAACGGCAGATTTTCGACAAAAGAGATAACACCCCCCCATTACGTCATGCTTCAGAAATGTGGAAAATGATCCGTTTTCAAATGTTTTATTTTTGAACGTCAGTTCACATTTGTAGGTGGATCATCAGTGTTAGAGCTAAAATTAGCATGTTTAAAGTGATTTTCATGCTTCCAGGGGCTCGGGAAGTGAATTAAATACTATTTGGAGGCATTTAATGTTCAAGCAAAAACGGCTGATTTTCGACAAAAGAGATAACACCCCCCCATTACGTCATGCTTCAGAAATGTGGAAAATGGTCCGTTTTCAAATGTTTTATTTTTGAACGTCAGTTCACATTTGTAGGTGGATTATCAGTGTTAGAGCTAAAATTAGCATGTTTAAAGTGATTTTCATGCTTCCAGGGGCTCAGGAAGTGAATTAAATACTATTTGGAGGCATTTAATGTTCAAGCAAAAACGGCTGATTTTCGACAAAAGAGATAACAACCCCCATTACGTCATGCTTCAGAAATGTGGAAAATGGTCTGTTTTCAAATGTTTTATTTTTGAACGTCAGTTCACATTTGTAGGTGAATCATCAGTGTTAGAGCTAAAATTAGCATGTTTAAAGTGATTTTCATGCATCCAGGGGCTCGGGAAGTTAATTAAATACCATTTGGAGGCATTTAATGTTCGAACAAAAACGGCTGATTTTCGACAAAAAAGATAACACCCCCCCATTACGTCATGCTTCAGAAATGTGGAAAATGGTCAGTTTTCAAATGTTTTATTTTTGAACGTCAGTTCATATTTGTAGGTGGATCATCAGTGTTAGAGCTAAATTTAGCATGTTTAAAGTGATTTTCATGCTTCCAGGGGCCCTAAACACAAGATTTATGGAATGGTTAAAAGTGCATGAAAATGGCCAATTTACTCACTCTGAGTTCTCAAAAAGTGTTTCTTCACCCCGGGAAGTTAATTAAATACCATTTGGAGGCATTTAATGTTCGAGCAAAAACGGCTGATTTTCGACAAAAGAGATAACACCCCCCCATTACGTCATGCTTCAGAAATGTGGAAAATGATCCGTTTTCAAATGTTTTATTTTTGAACGTCAGTTCACATTTGTAGGTGGATCATCAGTGTTAGAGCTAAAATTAGCATGTTTAAAGTGATTTTCATGCTTCCAGGGGCTCGGGAAGTGAATTAAATACTATTTGGAGGCATTTAATGTTCAAGCAAAAACGGCTGATTTTCGACAAAAGAGATAACACCCCCCCATTACGTCATGCTTCAGAAATGTGGAAAATGGTCCGTTTTCAAATGTTTTATTTTTGAACGTCAGTTCACATTTGTAGGTGGATCATCAGTGTTAGAGCTAAAATTAGCATGTTTAAAGTGATTTTCATGCTTCCAGGGGCCCTAAACACAAGATTTATGGAATGGTTAAAAGTGCATGAAAATGGCCAATTTACTCACTCTGAGTTCTCAGAAAGGGTTTCTTCACCCCGGGAAGTTAATTAAATACCATTTGGAGGCATTTAATGTTCGAGCAAAAACGGCTGATTTTCGACAAAAGAGATAACACCCCCCCATTACGTCATGCTTCAGAAATGTGGAAAATGATCCGTTTTCAAATGTTTTATTTTTGAACGTCAGTTCACATTTGTAGGTGGATCATCAGTGTTAGAGCTAAAATTAGCATGTTTAAAGTGATTTTCATGCTTCCAGGGGCTCGGGAAGTGAATTAAATACTATTTGGAGGCATTTAATGTTCAAGCAAAAACGGCTGATTTTCGACAAAAGAGATAACACCCCCCCATTACGTCATGCTTCAGAAATGTGGAAAATGGTCCGTTTTCAAATGTTTTATTTTTGAACGTCAGTTCACATTTGTAGGTGGATCATCAGTGTTAGAGCTAAAATTAGCATGTTTAAAGTGATTTTCATGCTTCCAGGGGCCCTAAACACAAGATTTATGGAATGGTTAAAAGTGCATGAAAATGGCCAATTTACTCACTCTGAGTTCTCAGAAAGGGTTTCTTCACCCCGGGAAGTTAATTAAATACCATTTGGAGGCATTTAATGTTCGAGCAAAAACGGCTGATTTTCGACAAAAGAGATAACACCCCCCCATTACGTCATGTTTCAGAAATGTGGAAAATGGTCCGTTTTCAAATGTTTTATTTTTGAACGTCAGTTCACATTTGTAGGTGGATCATCAGTGTTAGAGCTAAAATTAGCATGTTTAAAGTGATTTTCATGCTTCCAGGGGCTCGGGAAGTGAATTAAATACTATTTGGAGGCATTAATTGTTCAAGCAAAAACGGCTGATTTTCTACAAAAGAGATAACACCCCCCATTACGTCATGCTTCAGAAATGTGGAAAATGGTCCGTTTTCAAATGTTTTATTTTTGAACGTCAGTTCACATTTGTAGGTGGATCATCAGTGTTAGAGCTTAAATTAGCATGTTTAAAGTGATTTTCATGCTTCCAGGGGCCCTAAACACAAGATTTATGGAATGGTTAAAAGTTCATGAAAATGGCCAATTTACTCACTCTGAGTTCTCAAAAAGGGTTTCTTCACCCCGGGAAGTTAATTAAATACTATTTGGAGGCATTTAATGTTCGAGCAAAAACGGCTGATTTTCGACAAAAGAGATAACACCCCCCCATTACGTCATGCTTCAGAAATGTGGAAAATGATCCGTTTTCAAATGTTTTATTTTTGAACGTCAGTTCACATTTGTAGGTGGATCATCAGTGTTAGAGCTAAAATTAGCATGTTTAAAGTGATTTTCATGCTTCCAGGGGCTCGGGAAGTGAATTAAATACTATTTGGAGGCATTTAATGTTCAAGCAAAAACGGCTGATTTTCGACAAAAGAGATAACACCCCCCCATTACGTCATGCTTCAGAAATGTGGAAAATGGTCCGTTTTCAAATGTTTTATTTTTGAACGTCAGTTCACATTTGTAGGTGGATCATCAGTGTTAGAGCTAAAATTAGCATGTTTAAAGTGATTTTCATGCTTCCAGGGGCCCTAAACACAAGATTTATGGAATGGTTAAAAGTGCATGAAAATGGCCAATTTACTCACTCTGAGTTCTCAGAAAGGGTTTCTTCACCCCGGGAAGTTAATTAAATACCATTTGGAGGCATTTAATGTTCGAGCAAAAACGGCTGATTTTCGACAAAAGAGATAACACCCCCCCATTACGTCATGTTTCAGAAATGTGGAAAATGGTCCGTTTTCAAATGTTTTATTTTTGAACGTCAGTTCACATTTGTAGGTGGATCATCAGTGTTAGAGCTAAAATTAGCATGTTTAAAGTGATTTTCATGCTTCCAGGGGCTCGGGAAGTGAATTAAATACTATTTGGAGGCATTAATTGTTCAAGCAAAAACGGCTGATTTTCTACAAAAGAGATAACACCCCCCATTACGTCATGCTTCAGAAATGTGGAAAATGGTCCGTTTTCAAATGTTTTATTTTTGAACGTCAGTTCACATTTGTAGGTGGATCATCAGTGTTAGAGCTTAAATTAGCATGTTTAAAGTGATTTTCATGCTTCCAGGGGCCCTAAACACAAGATTTATGGAATGGTTAAAAGTGCATGAAAATGGCCAATTTACTCACTCTGAGTTCTCAAAAAGGGTTTCTTCACCCCGGGAAGTTAATTAAATACCATTTGGAGGCATTTGATGTTCGAGCAAAAACGGCTGATTTTCGACAAAAGAGATAACACCCCCCATTACGTCATGCTTCAGAAATGTGGAAAATGGTCCGTTTTCAAATGTTTTATTTTTGAACGTCAGTTCACATTTGTAGGTGGATCATCAGTGTTAGAGCTAAAATTAGCATGTTTAAAGTGATTTTCATGCTTCCAGGGGCCCTAAATACAAGATTTATGGACTGGTTAAAAGTGCATGAAAATGGCCAATTTACTCACTCTGAGTTCTCAAAAAGGGTTTCTTCACCACTTGAAGTTAATTAAATACCATTTGGAGGCATTTAATGTTCGAGCAAAAACGGCTGATTTTCGACAAAAGAGATAACACCCCCCCATTACGTCATGCTTCAGAAATGTGGAAAATGGTCAGTTTTCAAATGTTTTATTTTTGAACGTCAGTTCACATTTGTAGGTGGATCATCAGTGTTAGAGCTAAAATTAGCATGTTTAAAGTGATTTTCATGCTTCCAGGGGCCCTAAACACAAGATTTATGGAATGGTTAAAAGTGCATGAAAATGGCCAATTTACTCACTCTGAGTTCTCAAAAAGGGTTTCTTCACCCCGGGAAGTTAATTAAATACCATTTGGAGGCATTTAATGTTCGAGCAAAAACGGCTGATTTTCGACAAAAGAGAATAACACCCCCCCCCATTACGTCATGCTTCAGAAATGTGGAAAATGGTCAGTTTTCAAATGTTTTATTTTTGAACGTCAGTTCACATTTGTAGGTGGATCATCAGTGTTAGAGCTAAAATTAGCATGTTTAAAGTGATTTTCATGCTTCCAGGGGCTCGGGAAGTGAATTAAATACTACTTGGAGGCATTTAATGTTCAAGCAAAAACTGCAGATTTTCGACAAAAGAGATAACACCCCCCATTACGTCATGCTTCAGAAATGTGGGAAATGGTCCGTTTTCAAATGTTTTATTTTTGAACGTCAGTTCACATTTGTAGGTGGATCATCAGTGTTAGAGCTAAAATTAGCATGTTTAAAGTGATTTTCATGCTTCCAGGGGCTCGGGAAGTTAATTAAATACCATTTGGAGGCATTTAATGTTCGAGCAAAAACGTCTGATTTTCGACAAAAGAGATACCACCCCCCCATTACGTCATGCTTCAGAAATGTGGAAAATGGTCCGTTTTCAAATGTTTTATTTTTGAACATCAGTTCACATTTGTAGGTGGATCATCAGTGTTAGAGCTAAAATTAGCATGTTTAAAGTGATTTTCATGCTTCCAGGGTCTCGGGAAGTGAATTAAATACTATTTGGAGGCATTTAATGTTCAAGCAAAAACGGCTGATTTTCGACAAAAGAGATAACACCCCCCCATTACGTCATGCTTCAGAAATGTGGAAAATGGTCAGTTTTCAAATGTTTTATTTTTGAACGTCTGTTCATATTTGTAGGTGGATCATCAGTGTTAGAGCTAAAATTAGCATGTTTAAAGTGATTTTCATGCTTCCAGGGGCCCGGGAAGTGAATTAAATACTATTTGGAGGCATTTAATGTTCAAGCAAAAATGGCTGATTTTCGACAAAAGAGATAACACCCCCCCATTACGTCATGCTTCAGAAATGTGGAAAATGGTCTGTTTTCAAATGTTTTATTTTTGAACGTCAGTTCACATTTGTAGGTGGATCTTCAGTGTTAGAGCTAAAATTAGCATGTTTAAAGTGATTTTCATGCTTCCAGGTGCTCGGGAAGTTAATTAAATACCATTTGGAGGCATTTAATGTTCGAGCAAAAACGGCTGCTTTTCGGCAAAAGAGATAACACCCCCCCATTACGTCATGCTTCAGAAATGTGGAAAATGGTCCGTTTTCAAATGTTTTATTTTTGAACGTCAGTTCACATTTGTAGGTGGATCATCAGTGTTAGAGCTAAAATTAGCATGTTTAAAGTGATTTTCATGCTTCCAGGGGCCCTAAACACAAGATTTATGGAATGGTTAAAAGTGCATGAAAATGGCCAATTTACTCACTCTGAGTTCTCAAAAAGGGTTTCTTCACCCCGGGAAGTTAATTAAAAACCATTTGGAGGCATTTAATGTTCGAGCAAAAACGGCTGATTTTCGACAAAAGAGATAACACCCCCCCATTACGTCATGCTTCAGAAATGTGGAAAATGGTCCGTTTTCAAATGTTTTATTTTTGAACGTCAGTTCACATTTGTAGGTGGATCATCAGTGTTAGAGCTAAAATTAGCATGTTTAAAGTGATTTTCATGCTTCCAGGGGCTCGGGAAGTGAATTAAATACTATTTGGAGGCATTTAATGTTCAAGCAAAAACGGCTGATTTTCGACAAAAGAGATAACACCCCCCCATTACGTCATGCTTCAGAAATGTGGAAAATGGTCCGTTTTCAAATGTTTTATTTTTGAACGTCAGTTCACATTTGTAGGTGGATCATCAGTGTTAGAGCTAAAATTAGCATGTTTAAAGTGATTTTCATGCTTCCAGGGGCCCTAAACACAAGATTTATGGAATGGTTAAAAGTTCATGAAAATGGCCAATTTACTCACTCTGAGTTCTCAAAAAGGGTTTCTTCACCCCGGGAAGTTAATTAAATACTATTTGGAGGCATTTAATGTTCGAGCAAAAACGGCTGATTTTCGACAAAAGAGATAACACCCCCCCATTACGTCATGCTTCAGAAATGTGGAAAATGGTCCGTTTTCAAATGTTTTATTTTTGAACGTCAGTTCACATTTGTAGGTGGATCATCAGTGTTAGAGCTAAAATTAGCATGTTTAAAGTGATTTAAATGCTTCCAGGTACTCGGGAAGTGAATTAAATACTATTTGGAGGCATTTAATGTTCAAGCAAAAACGGCTGATTTTCGACAAAAGAGATAACACCCCCCCCATTACGTCATGCTTCAGAAATGTGGAAAATGGTCAGTTTTCAAATGTTTTATTTTTGAACGTCAGTTCACATTTGTAGGTGGATCATCAGTGTTAGAGCTAAAATTAGCATGTTTAAAGTGATTTTCATGCTTCCAGGGGCTCGGGAAGTGAATTAAATACTATTTGGAGGCATTTAATGTTCAAGCAAAAACGGCTGATTTTCGACAAAAGAGATAACACCCCCCATTACGTCATGCTTCAGAAATGTGGAAAATGGTCTGTTTTCAAATGTTTTATTTTTGAACGTCAGTTCACATTTGTAGGTGAATCATCAGTGTTAGAGCTAAAATTAGCATGTTTAAAGTGATTTTCATGCATCCAGGGGCTCGGGAAGTTAATTAAATACCATTTGGAGGCATTTAATGTTCGAACAAAAACGGCTGATTTTCGACAAAAAAGATAACACCCCCCCATTACGTCATGCTTCAGAAATGTGGAAAATGGTCAGTTTTCAAATGTTTTATTTTTGAACGTCAGTTCACATTTGTAGGTGGATCATCAGTGTTAGAGCTAAAATTAGCATGTTTAAAGTGATTTAAATGCTTCCAGGTACTCGGGAAGTGAATTAAATACTATTTGGAGGCATTTAATGTTCAAGCAAAAACGGCTGATTTTCGACAAAAGAGATAACACCCCCCCCCATTACGTCATGCTTCAGAAATGTGGAAAATAAACAGTTTTCAAATGTTTTATTTTTGAACGTCAGTTCACATTTGTAGGTGGATCATCAGTGTTAGAGCTAAAATTAGCATGTTTAAAGTGATTTTCATGCTTCCAGGGGCTCGGGAAGTGAATTAAATACTATTTGGAGGCATTTAATGTTCAAGCAAAAACGGCTGATTTTCGACAAAAGAGATAACACCCCCCATTACGTCATGCTTCAGAAATGTGGAAAATGGTCTGTTTTCAAATGTTTTATTTTTAAACGTCAGTTCACATTTGTAGGTGAATCATCAGTGTTAGAGCTAAAATTAGCATGTTTAAAGTGATTTTCATGCATCCAGGGGCTCGGGAAGTTAATTAAATACCATTTGGAGGCATTTAATGTTCGAACAAAAACGGCTGATTTTCGACAAAAAAGATAACACCCCCCCATTACGTCATGCTTCAGAAATGTGGAAAATGGTCAGTTTTCAAATGTTTTATTTTTGAACGTCAGTTCACATTTGTAGGTGGATCATCAGTGTTAGAGCTAAAATTAGCATGTTTAAAGTGATTTTCATGCTTCCAGGGGCCCTAAACACAAGATTTATGGAATGGTTAAAAGTGCATGAAAATGGCCAATTTACTCACTCTGAGTTCTCAAAAAGGGTTTCT
Organism: Lissotriton vulgaris; assembly: GCF_964263255.1. Classification (NCBI taxonomy): domain Eukaryota; kingdom Metazoa; phylum Chordata; class Amphibia; order Caudata; family Salamandridae; genus Lissotriton; species Lissotriton vulgaris. The sequence continues at coordinate 161,814 of NW_028246838.1, forward strand.
TCATCCCGGGAAGTTAATTAAATACCATTTGGAGGCATTTAATGTTCGAGCAAAAACGGCTGATTTTCGACAAAAGAGATAACACCCCCCCTGTTAGAAACGGGACCCTGGCCGGCCAAGACTCGCGTCGAGGTCAGTCAGGGATCGCCATTTCTAAGTGTCAGGGCAAGGGAGTCACACACCAAGATAACCCCTCTCTCGCCCTCTAGGTAACGTGGCGCGAGCAGTCAAGGCTAAACTTGGAGGCTATGTAGGTTAAGTGTTTGCGCGCGCACCCAGCAACAACACCCAAGGCCCACCACAAAGGAAACTCCACACAAGGTTATATAAAAATAGCCTTTGTATTATATCAAAAACACATTAGATAAAACATACATTTAGTTACACTGTGCCAACAGGCACGGGCAGAATTTACAGGGGGGATATTTACAAGACAGGGCCACCTGGACCACTGTCAGGAATCATCACTTTTTAGGAATAGTAATTAGCACATAGAATACTTTTAGAACCACAATAGAACGTGTATCACAAATTAGCACACAACCAGTAATTACTGGTAAAGCATCAGAACCTCCTACGCAACCCTAACCACCTTAGGAAACTATTGCGCAGGGAACAAAAGACCTCAACTAGCAACACCTGTACTAGGAGAAAAGCAACCACCTAGGAATCACCAACATCTAGGGGTATAAGCATAGGAACATTACACATGATGTATTAACATTCAGCGGTGTAGGGAAAGAGAACACATGATGTATCCAAACACATTCAGAGGTGCGAGCACAAGAAAACACATGATGCAGAACCTACATTCAGCGGTGTATGCAAGGAAAGACACATGATGCTTCAGAACACATTCAGCGGTGCGAGCACAAGAAAACACATGATGCAGAACCTACATTCAGCGGTGTATGCAAGGAAAGACACATGATGCTTCAGAACACATTCAGCGGTGCGAGCACAAGCAATTGCGCAAACCTTCCCATGAGCCACAACCTGTGGCAGTCCCTGTGTCCCAAAGTCAGGGCAGGCTGTAATAAGCCAAAAAGTACACCCAGCCTAAACGTAGCAACTGTCCACTAAGTGCTGGACAGTTGTTAAGTATGATGCACCACGTTGGAGCCAGGAGGGCTCACAAAGCAAAATGTGCAAAGGTAGAGCTTCAGCGCTCTAAACCCAGGTGATGAGCCTCTCTCTGGGCTCGCAGGACAATGGGGAGCTCGGAGCCTCGTGGGCTCGGAAACGCAGATGTTCCCCTGAAGCCTCTCGGGCTCTAAAGACTTAAAATGCCACCAGAGCCTCGCAGGCTCTCTACTCTTATGCCCAGGATCGTTGGAGTCCCTCACGGGGGACTCGGGAATCAATCAATGCCCCTGGAGCCTCGGGGCTCCCAATCTACACGAGCGCGAGGTCGCTCTACGGGGGAGGGGCGGACACCGGCAATGTGTCCCGACGCCCCTCTCCTTTCTCAGGCACTCACCGGGTGTCTGCTGGCTGGAGGCGTCTCCTCCTCTGCAGCGCGGGGCTCCTCTTCCTCGGAGCCTCGCTGGCGGCGCCTCTCTCCTCTCTTGCCTGGTTGCGGAGGCGGGACTTCCGGTCGGCCTCTCAGGGGCCACGCTGCGATTGGCCGGTCGGCCAGATACTTCCAGGTCGTCGCGGGCAGCGCGGCGGCCCGTTCCAGGTAGGCAGGCGGGCTCCCAGTACCCGAGGAGTGGGCTCCCTCGAGGTATTTACAACAGCAAAGTACGGGGCAATGCCGGGTGGGCACCGGCTCGGTAAGTTAACAATAAAGCGAGGTGGCACTCGCTACGCGCCGCGAATCGGCAGATCAGGCGGCCAAATGCCGGGTGGGCACCGGCTGTGCACAAAAGCGCTCCCCAGCGCTAGGACCAACAATAAAGCGCTCTCAAGCGCCAAAGGCAAACAAAGCGCTTCCAGGCGCTCCAGGGAAAGTCCAACGTGCTCCCAGGCGCTGGGAGCACAAGCACAGCGCTCCAGGTTCCCTCAGCAGGACAGAGTTCCAGCAAAGTCCTTAGGTAGGCTGGGGGGGCAAGGCTGGGCCAGGGGCCAGCTCACTGGCCCTCCAGGCAGGGAGGCAGTCCAAGTGGCGGTTCCTCCTGGCCCCAGCAGCAGCAGCAGCAGCCCCCTCAAGATCCTAGAAGAGAACAAATTCAGTGGGGACACAGCCCCATTTTTATACACTGAAATCCTTTGTCTGTAGGTGCAGGGTGGGGGAGAAACCAGTCGCAGCTGGTTCTGGAGCACTCTTGATGGCCCAGCCACCCATTTCATTCACTGGGGAGGCTAGGGTCGTTAGACCCACCACAGGGGGGCGGAGCCAGCATTGTGTGGGGAAAACCCAGCCCATCCAGGACACAGGTACACTCCTCCCACACATCACTCATGCTAATCTCCCACTCACCACCGGGCAGACCCATCCAGACTTCCTGGAGCCTGGCATGCCAGCCAGCTCCAGCCAATCACGCTCCAGCACCCTCACTGCACACATATCTCAATGTCCAGAAGTAGCACTTCCCAACTAGACACACACATGCCGCAGACACCATCTTGCAGCATTCACTCTCACGAGTTTACACATACCAAACTCGAGCCTGCACTCCCCACGCATCAGGAACTACCAGGGACACACACATTCCCCATGCATTCCTATGGGAGGGCAGGCCAGCCATACTACACGCACGCACTTTCACAATGGGACCCAGGGAAAAAGTGCGCCAAGCCAGAAATCATGAACACCAGGTCGCCATCAAAAGCAAAAAGTTCAGGGGTGAACCAGCCATAAAGGCCCGGGTCCAACACAACCCCCTTCCAGCCAAACCGCAGGGTAGACCGATCACCACCGTGATGGGCTTCCCTGCTTTGGGCGAAATAACACGGACACGGGCCCGCCACTGCCGGGACACCGTCCTGTTCCACGCCACTGTGAACCCCTGGGATTCCTTCTCAAACCACCATCTGGAACAACTGGGCTACCCCACTGGTACTCCCTAGCTGTCCGCGGCCAGGACCAGGCCCTAGGCCACCCAGGTACCACTGGTTCCTGCCTACTCACCGAGTGGGGGGTAGTAACCCCTGGCACATAGTAGCCACTCTCCACTCTTCCTGTCTGCAAGACAGGGCCAGACTGCCACTGGTTCTCCAGCCTAGGGTCTACAACCTTAGGTGGACCAGGAGTCTCAGGGAAGGCTCTCCTCCCCCTACCTCTTCTTCTAGGGTTCCTCCACCTCCTGCGAGGGGTACACCTAGAACGCCATTCCAACCCAGGGTTTAACCCCTCGGGTTGCGCCGGGGTCAGAGGCGGGCTCTCCCACCCTCTGCACCCCCTTCCAGAGTTCTGCACCCTCCCGACTGGAGAGGTACCCCTGGAAGAAGCACTGGCTAGGACTCTGGTTACAGAAGTCCCACCCTTCAGGTCAGGCCAATCCTGAACCTGGCCTCCCAACCTTCGGTCTAAACCTCTAGGTGGGATAATTGCCTGGCACTCCAGGACTTCTGGGGACTCACTCACCATCCCCCTGAGGCTAACACATAACTCATGTGCTGTGTGACTGTCTGTCTGGCGCAGATCTCCCGTCTCCTGTCCACCTGACAGTGCGGGAAGATCCCCGAGAACAGAAATGGTGTCACCATGGTCACTAACCGGGAACTTCGCCCAACTGGGTAGTCCCTGACCCACTGGTTTTCCTACTGGGGAACTCCCCCAATCACTCCTCCCTTCGGACTTCCGTGCCCCCCCAACTGGAGTGGCACTGCCGGACACTAGAACCACTGGAACACTATTTAAAGATACTCCAGGTTCTCTAGACACTAGGGCATCACCCTCAAGGGGTCTAACAGGACAGCCTAGATCCCTAACCTGGTGTTCCCTCAAGAAACAATCCAGGTTCTGAGACTGGGTTTCGGGCACCTGGGAACACTCAGTCCCCCACTCACTCTTACTCCACGGAGACAAGACGTGAGCCCCTTCACCCCTCTCGCTACACTGGGACCTAGCTGGGCTACTCTGAGCCTCTTCCACCACACTGGTCTGGAAGATACCTAACCCACGACTCTCGGGTTCACTCACCCATGACGTGTCAGAACCACTGGCACCTTCCCAGCGGTCTGCTTCCTTTGCAATGTCCCAAGGACACACGTAGTCACCTCTTGACAGGTGCTTGCGCAACTCTGGCACAAAACAATTGAGCAACTGCTCTCTGATAACAAGGTTGAGTAGTCCATCAAAATCAGGTTCCCCATGAACCTCTAACCAATAAAGCAGGGCATCATGACAATCATCCACATAATCTGCCCAATCCTGGTGAGGCAGTCTCCTACTGCTCCTGAACTTCAACCTGTATGTGTCCTCTCGGGAACAAGGTACCATTCTTTGGAAACGGGGCATGGCACTTCCCGCACCAAACTCTCTCTTGCTGCCACCACTGGATCCAACCCTCCCTGGGGAATCCAGAAAACTATGACTGCGGTCAGGGGATAACCTACCCTCTAGGGCTATCTTCTCCCTGGCCAAGGCCCTCTCAGCCTCTGCAGTCCGCTCATTCACACCCAGCTGCGCCATCTCTCTGGCATGCTCTAACCTGAGCTTCTCCATGGCCAACTGGTGCTCCCTCTCTTCTCTCCTATCCACCCACTCCTCTGGGGACAGGGAAAGGGATGGGGTGCTACATCTGACACTGGACCCAGCAAGGGACTCCCTATCTAGGGGGTACTCGCTCTCTGCTGGCGCCCATCCACTGTCATCCTCACTCTCCACATCAGACTCTTCAGGGCTCCCCTCAGACCCACCACCCTCATGGTGTGCGGTCCAGGCCCTCTCCCTCTCACTGTGCTCACGCTCCCAGTCACTCTTCTGCCACAGGATCATGTTATCCCTAAGCTTGGACTGGGTGTCTGACTCACTCACTGGGATGTCTCTCTCCTTACATAACCGTACCAACTCATGCATACTGTACTTAAACAGACCACAGAGGTTAAAAGGAGATTTCATCTTGACAGGATGCTCACAGACACGTGCAACACAGGGGACTTAACTGTCAGAGCTGAAGCAAGAGCACACGGTTCAAAGTATTTCAGCAAGCTCCCTACTAAAGAGAACTCACACTAATCTGTCCAGGCAACACACCATTCATCCACGCACACCCCCCCCTCGGACCGGTAAGGCAGTTTTTACCACCCCTGATTTCTCAACCTGACCACACGTGACACAGGTACCAAACTCTGGGAGCAGGGCAGGGGACAAATGTACTAGACACTCTTTGGAAAAAGAAATACTAGAACTTCAAAGGACAATAATCCCCAACATGTAATTATCTAAAATGCAGAGCTTTGTAGTGTGGCCTGTTGCCACTGCAGTACAACGCAAACACAAATCCGGATCCCACCGCTGCCACCAATGTTGGAAACGGGACCCTGGCCGGCCAAGACTCGCGTCGAGGTCAGTCAGGGATCGCCATTTCTAAGTGTCAGGGCAAGGGAGTCACACACCAAGATAACCCCTCTCTCGCCCTCTAGGTAACGTGGCGCGAGCAGTCAAGGCTAAACTTGGAGGCTATGTAGGTTAAGTGTTTGCGCGCGCACCCAGCAACAACACCCAAGGCCCACCACAAAGGAAACTCCACACAAGGTTATATAAAAATAGCCTTTGTATTATATCAAAAACACATTAGATAAAACATACATTTAGTTACACTGTGCCAACAGGCACGGGCAGAATTTACAGGGGGGATATTTACAAGACAGGGCCACCTGGACCACTGTCAGGAATCATCACTTTTTAGGAATAGTAATTAGCACATAGAATACTTTTAGAACCACAATAGAACGTGTATCACAAATTAGCACACAACCAGTAATTACTGGTAAAGCATCAGAACCTCCTACGCAACCCTAACCACCTTAGGAAACTATTGCGCAGGGAACAAAAGACCTCAACTAGCAACACCTGTACTAGGAGAAAAGCAACCACCTAGGAATCACCAACATCTAGGGGTATAAGCATAGGAACATTACACATGATGTATTAACATTCAGCGGTGTAGGGAAAGAGAACACATGATGTATCCAAACACATTCAGAGGTGCGAGCACAAGAAAACACATGATGCAGAACCTACATTCAGCGGTGTATGCAAGGAAAGACACATGATGCTTCAGAACACATTCAGCGGTGCGAGCACAAGAAAACACATGATGCAGAACCTACATTCAGCGGTGTATGCAAGGAAAGACACATGATGCTTCAGAACACATTCAGCGGTGCGAGCACAAGCAATTGCGCAAACCTTCCCATGAGCCACAACCTGTGGCAGTCCCTGTGTCCCAAAGTCAGGGCAGGCTGTAATAAGCCAAAAAGTACACCCAGCCTAAACGTAGCAACTGTCCACTAAGTGCTGGACAGTTGTTAAGTATGATGCACCACGTTGGAGCCAGGAGGGCTCACAAAGCAAAATGTGCAAAGGTAGAGCTTCAGCGCTCTAAACCCAGGTGATGAGCCTCTCTCTGGGCTCGCAGGACAATGGGGAGCTCGGAGCCTCGTGGGCTCGGAAACGCAGATGTTCCCCTGAAGCCTCTCGGGCTCTAAAGACTTAAAATGCCACCAGAGCCTCGCAGGCTCTCTACTCTTATGCCCAGGATCGTTGGAGTCCCTCACGGGGGACTCGGGAATCAATCAATGCCCCTGGAGCCTCGGGGCTCCCAATCTACACGAGCGCGAGGTCGCTCTACGGGGGAGGGGCGGACACCGGCAATGTGTCCCGACGCCCCTCTCCTTTCTCAGGCACTCACCGGGTGTCTGCTGGCTGGAGGCGTCTCCTCCTCTGCAGCGCGGGGCTCCTCTTCTTCGGAGCCTCGCTGGCGGCGCCTCTCTCCTCTCTTGCCTGGTTGCGGAGGCGGGACTTCCGGTCGGCCTCTCAGGGGCCGCGCTGCGATTGGCCGGTCGGCCAGATACTTCCGGGTCGTCGCGGGCAGCGCGGCGGCCCGTTCCAGGTAGGCAGGCGGGCTCCCAGTACCCGAGGAGTGGGCTCCCTCGAGGTATTTACAACAGCAAAGTACGGGGCAATGCCGGGTGGGCACCGGCTCGGTAAGTTAACAATAAAGCGAGGTGGCACTCGCTACGCGCCGCGAATCGGCAGATCAGGCGGCCAAATGCCGGGTGGGCACCGGCTGTGCACAAAAGCGCTCCCCAGCGCTAGGACCAACAATAAAGCGCTCTCAAGCGCCAAAGGCAAACAAAGCGCTTCCAGGCGCTCCAGGGAAAGTCCAACGTGCTCCCAGGCGCTGGGAGCACAAGCACAGCGCTCCAGGTTCCCTCAGCAGGACAGAGTTCCAGCAAAGTCCTTAGGTAGGCTGGGGGGGCAAGGCTGGGCCAGGGGCCAGCTCACTGGCCCTCCAGGCAGGGAGGCAGTCCAAGTGGCGGTTCCTCCTGGCCTCAGCAGCAGCAGCAGCAGCCCCCTCAAGATCCTAGAAGAGAACAAATTCAGTGGGGACACAGCCCCATTTTTATACACTGAAATCCTTTGTCTGTAGATGCAGGGTGGGGGAGAAACCAGTCGCAGCTGGTTCTGGAGCACTCTTGATGGCCCAGCCACCCATTTCATTCACTGGGGAGGCTAGGGTCGTTAGACCCACCACAGGGGGGCGGAGCCAGCATTGTGTGGGGAAAACCCAGCCCATCCAGGACACAGGTACACTCCTCCCACACATCACTCATGCTAATCTCCCACTCACCACCGGGCAGACCCATCCAGACTTCCTGGAGCCTGGCATGCCAGCCAGCTCCAGCCAATCACGCTCCAGCACCCTCACTGCACACATATCTCAATGTCCAGAAGTAGCACTTCCCAACTAGACACACACATGCCGCAGACACCATCTTGCAGCATTCACTCTCACGAGTTTACACATACCAAACTCGAGCCTGCACTCCCCACGCATCAGGAACTACCAGGGACACACACATTTCCCATGCATTCCTATGGGAGGGCAGGCCAGCCATACTACACGCACGCACTTTCACAATGGGACCCAGGGAAAAAGTGCGCCAAGCCAGAAATCATGAACACCAGGTCGCCATCAAAAGCAAAAAGTTCAGGGGTGAACCAGCCATAAAGGCCCGGGTCCAACACCCCCATTACGTCATGCTTCAGAAATGTGGAAAATGATCCGTTTTCAAATGTTTTATTTTTGAACGTCAGTTCACATTTGTAGGTGGATCATCAGTGTTAGAGCTAAAATTAGCATGTTTAAAGTGATTTTCATGCTTCCAGGGGCTCGGGAAGAGAATTAAATACTATTTGGAGGCATTTAATGTTCAAGCAAAAACGGCTGATTTTCGACAAAAGAGATAACACCCCCCCATTACGTCATGCTTCAGAAATGTGGAAAATGGTCCGTTTTCAAATGTTTTATTTTTGAACGTCAGTTCACATTTGTAGGTGGATCATCAGTGTTAGAGCTAAAATTAGCATGTTTAAAGTGATTTTCATGCTTCCAGGGGCCCTAAACACAAGATTTATGGAATGGTTAAAAGTGCATGAAAATGGCTAATTTACTCACTCTGAGTTCTGAGAAAGGGTTTCTTCACCCCGGGAAGTTAATTAAATACCATTTGGAGGCATTTAATGTTCGAGCAAAAACGGCTGATTTTCGACAAAAGAGATAACACCCCCCCATTACGTCATGCTTCAGAAATGTGGAAAATGGTCCGTTTTCAAATGTTTTATTTTTGAACGTCAGTTCACATTTGTAGGTGGATCATCAGTGTTAGAGCTAAAATTAGCATGTTTAAAGTGATTTTCATGCTTCCAGGGGCCCTAAACACAAGATTTATGGAATGGTTAAAAGTGCATGAAAATGGCTAATTTACTCACTCTGAGTTCTGAGAAAGGGTTTCTTCACCCCGGGAAGTTAATTAAATACCATTTGGAGGCATTTAATGTTCGAGCAAAAACGGCTGATTTTCGACAAAAGAGATAACACCCCCCCATTACGTCATGTTTCAGAAATGTGGAAAATGGTCCGTTTTCAAATGTTTTATTTTTGAACGTCAGTTCACATTTGTAGGTGGATCATCAGTGTTAGAGCTAAAATTAGCATGTTTAAAGTGATTTTCATGCTTCCAGGGGCTCGGGAAGTGAATTAAATACTATTTGGAGGCATTTAATGTTCAAGCAAAAACGGCTGATTTTCGACAAAAGAGATAACACCCCCCCATTACGTCATGCTTCAGAAATGTGGAAAATGGTCCGTTTTCAAATGTTTTATTTTTGAACGTCAGTTCACATTTGTAGGTGGATCATCAGTGTTAGAGCTAAAATTAGCATGTTTAAAGTGATTTTCATGCTTCCAGGGGCTCTGGAAGTGAATTAAATACTATTTGGAGGCATTTGATGTTCGAGCAAAAATGGCTGATTTTCGACAAAAGAGATAACACCCCCCATTACGTCATGCTTCAGAAATGTGGAAAATGGTCCGTTTTCAAATGTTTTATTTTTGAACATCAGTTCACATTTGTAGGTGGATCATCAGTGTTAGAGCTAAAATTAGCATGTTTAAAGTGATTTTCATGCTTCCAGGGGCCCTAAACACAAGATTTATGGAAAGGTTAAAAGTGCATGAAAATGCCCAATTTACTCACTCTGAGTTCTCAAAAAGGGTTTCTTCACCCTTCGAAGTTAATTAAATACCATTTGGAGGCATTTAATGTTCGAGCAAAAACGACTGATTTTCAACAAAAGAGATAACACCCCCCCATTACGTCATGCTTCAGAAATGTGGAAAATGGTCCGTTTTCAAATGTTTTATTTTTGAACGTCAGTTCACATTTGTAGGTGGATCATCAGTGTTAGAGCTAAAATTAGCATGTTTAAATTGATTTTCATGCTTCCAGGGGCCCTAAACACGAGATTTATGGAATGGTTAAAAGTGCATGAAAATGGCCAATTTACTCACTCTGAGTTCTCAAAAAGGGTTTCTTCACCCCGGGAAGTTAATTAAGTACCATTTGGAGGCATTTAATGTTCGAGCAAAAACGGCTGATTTTCGACAAAAGAGATAACACCCCCCCATTACGTCATGCTTCAGAAATGTGGAAAATGGTCCGTTTTCAAATGTTTTATTTTTGAACGTCAGTTCACATTTGTAGGTGGATCATCAGTGTTAGAGCTAAAATTAGCATGTTTAAAGTGATTTTCATGCTTCCAGGGGCTCGGGAAGTGAATTAAATACTATTTGGAGGCATTTAATGTTCGAGCAAAAACGGCTGATTTTCGACAAAAGAGATAACACCCCCCCATTACGTCATGCTTCAGAAATGTGGAAAATGGTCCGTTTTCAAATGTTTTATTTTTGAACGTCAGTTCACATTTGTAGGTGGATCATCAGTGTTAGAGCTAAAATTAGCATGTTTAAAGTGATTTTCATGCTTCCAGGGGCCCTAAACACAAGATTTATGGAATGGTTAAAAGTTCATGAAAATGGCCAATCTACTCACTCTGAGTTCTCAAAAAGGGTTTCTTCACCCCGGGAAGTTAATTAAATACCATTTGGAGGCATTTAATGTTCGAGCAAAAACGGCTGATTTTCGACAAAAGAGAATAACACCCCCCCATTACGTCATGCTTCAGAAATGTGGAAAATGGTCAGTTTTCAAATGTTTTATTTTTCAACGTCAGTTCACATTTGTAGGTGGATCATCAGTGTTAGAGCTAAAATTAGCATGTTTAAAGTGATTTTCATGCTTCCAGAGGCCCTAAACACAAGATTTATGGAATGGTTAAAAGTGCATGAAAATGGCCAATTTACTCACTCTGAGTTCTCAAAAATGGTTTCTTCACCCCGGGAAGTTAATTAAATACCATTTGGAGGCATTTAATGTTTGAGCAAAAACGGCTGATTTTCGACAAAAGAGATAACACCCCCCCATTACGTCATGCTTCAGAAATGTGGAAAATGGTCCGTTTTCAAATGTTTTATTTTTGAACGTCAGTTCACATTTGTAGGTGGATCATCAGTGTTAGAGCTAAAATTAGCATGTTTAAAGTGATTTTCATGCTTCCAGGGGCTCGGGAAGTTAATTAAATACCATTTGGAGGCATTTAATGTTCGAGCAAAAACGGCTGATTTTCGACAAAGGAGATACAACCCCCCCCATTACGTCATGCTTCAGAAATGTGGAAAATGGTCCGTTTTCAAATGTTTTATTTTTGAACGTCAGTTCACATTTGTAGGTGGATCATCAGTGTTAGAGCTAAAATTAGCATGTTTAAAGTGATTTTCATGCTTCCAGGGGCCCTAAACACAAGATTTATGGAATGGTTAAAAGTGCATGAAAATGCCCAATTTACTCACTCTGAGTTCTCAAAAAGGGTTTCTTCACCCCGGGAAGTTAATTAAATACCATTTGGAGGCATTTAATGTTCGAGCAAAAACGGCTGATTTTCGACAAAAGAGATAACACCCCCCCATTACGTCATGCTTCAGAAATGTGGAAAATGGTCCGTTTTCAAATGTTTTATTTTTGAACGTCAGTTCACATTTGTAGGTGGATCATCAGTGTTAGAGCTAAAATTAGCATGTTTAAAGTGATTTTCATGCTTCCAGGGGCTCGGGAAGTGAATTAAATACTATTTGGAGGCATTTAATGTTCAAGCAAAAACGGCTGATTTTCGACAAAAGAGATAACACCCCCCCATTACGTCATGCTTCAGAAATGTGGAAAATGGTCAGTTTTCAAATGTTTTATTTTTGAACGTCAGTTCACATTTGTAGGTGGATCATCAGTGTTAGAGCTAAAATTAGCATGTTTAAAGTGATTTTCATGCTTCCAGGGGCTCGGGAAGTGAATTAAATACTACTTTGAGGCATTTAATGTTCAAGCAAAAACTGCAGATTTTCGACAAAAGAGATAACACCCCCCATTACGTCATGCTTCAGAAATGTGGGAAATGGTCCGTTTCCAAATGTTTTATTTTTGAACGTCAGTTCACATTTGTAGGTGGATCATCAGTGTTAGAGCTAAAATTAGCATGTTTAAAGTGATTTTCATGCTTCCAGGGGCACTAAACACAAGATTTATGGAATGGTTAAAAGTGCATGAAAATGGCCAATTTACTCACTCTGAGTTCTCAAAAAGGGTTTCTTCACCCCGGGAAGTTAATTAAGTACCATTTGGAGGCATTTAATGTTCGAGCAAAAACGGCTGATTTTCGACAAAAGAGATAACACCCCCCCATTACGTCATGCTTCAGAAATGTGGAAAATGGTCCGTTTTCAAATGTTTTATTTTTGAACGTCAGTTCACATTTGTAGGTGGATCATCAGTGTTAGAGCTAAAATTAGCATGTTTAAATTGATTTTCATGCTTCCAGGGGCTCGGGAAGTGAATTAAATACTATTTGGAGGCATTTAATGTTCGAGCAAAAACGGCTGATTTTCGACAAAAGAGATAACACCCCCCTATTACGTCATGCTTCAGAAATGTGGAAAATGGTCCGTTTTCAAATGTTTTATTTTTGAACGTCAGTTCACATTTGTAGGTGGATCATCAGTGTTAGAGCTAAAATTAGCATGTTTAAAGTGATTTTCATGCTTCCAGGGGCCCTAAACACAAGATTTATGGAATGGTTAAAAGTGCATGAAAATGGCCAATTTACTCACTCTGAGTTCTCAAAAAGGGTTTCTTCACCCCGGGAAGTTAATTAAATACCATTTGGAGGCATTTAATGTTCGAGCAAAAACGGCTGATTTTCGACAAAAGAGAATAACACCCCCCCATTACGTCATGCTTCAGAAATGTGGAAAATGGTCAGTTTTCAAATGTTTTATTTTTGAACGTCAGTTCACATTTGTAGGTGGATCATCAGTGTTAGAGCTAAAATTAGCAAGTTTAAAGTGATTTTCATGCTTCCAGGGGCACTAAACACAAGATTTATGGAATGGTTAAAAGTGCATGAAAATGGCCAATTTACTCACTCTGAGTTCTCAAAAAGGGTTTCTTCACCCCGGGAAGTGAATTAAATACCATTTGGAGGCATTTAATGTTCGAGCAAAAACGTCTGATTTTCGACAAAAGAGATAACACCCCCCCATTACGTCATGCTTCAGAAATGTGGAAAATGGTCCGTTTTCAAATGTTTTATTTTTGAACGTCAGTTCATATTTGTAGGTGGATCATCAGTGTTAGAGCTAAAATTAGCATGTTTAAAGTGATTTTCATGCTTCCAGGGGCTCGGGAAGTTAATTAAATACCATTTGGAGGCATTTAATGTTCGAGCAAAAACGGCTGATTTTCGACAAAAGAGATACCACCCCCCCATTACGTCATGCTTCAGAAATGTGGAAAATGGTCCGTTTTCAAATGTTTTATTTTTGAACGTCAGTTCACATTTGTAGGTGGATCATCAGTGTTAGAGCTAAAATTAGCATGTTTAAAGTGATTTTCATGCTTCCAGGGGCTCGGGAAGTGAATTAAATACTATTTGGAGGCATTTAATGTTCGAGCAAAAACGGCTGATTTTCGACAAAAGAGATAACACCCCCCCATTACGTCATGCTTCAGAAATGTGGAAAATGGTCCGTTTTCAAATGTTTTATTTTTGAACGTCTGTTCACATTTGTAGGTGGATCATCAGTGTTAGAGCTAAAATTAGCATGTTTAAAGTGATTTTCATGCTTCCAGGGGCCCGGGAAGTGAATTAAATACTATTTGGAGGCATTTAATGTTCAAGCAAAAATGGCTGATTTTCGACAAAAGAGATAACACCCCCCCTTTACGTCATGCTTCAGAAATGTGGAAAATGGTCCGTTTTCAAATGTTTTATTTTTGAACGTCAGTTCACATTTGTAGGTGGATCTTCAGTGTTAGAGCTAAAATTTGCATGTTTAAAGTGATTTTCATGCTTCCAGGGGCCCTAAACACAAGATTTATGGAATGGTTAAAAGTGCATGAAAATGCCCAATTTACTCACTCTGAGTTCTCAAAAAGGGTTTCTTCACCCCTTGAAGTTAATTAAATACCATTTGGAGGCATTTAATGTTCGAGCAAAAACGGCTGATTTTCAACAAAAGAGATAACACCCCCCCCATTACGTCATGCTTCAGAAATGTGGAAAATGGTCCGTTTTCAAATGTTTTATTTTTGAACGTCAGTTCACATTTGTAGGTGGATCATCAGTGTTAGAGCTAAAATTAGCATGTTTAAATTGATTTTCATGCTTCCAGGGGCCCTAAACACAAGATTTATGGAATGGTTAAAAGTGCATGAAAATGGCCAATTTACTCACTCTGAGTTCTCAAAAAGGGTTTCTTCACCCCGGGAAGTTAATTAAGTACCATTTGGAGGCATTTAATGTTCGAGCAAAAACGGCTGATTTTCGACAAAAGAGATAACACCCCCCCATTACGTCATGCTTCAGAAATGTGGAAAATGGTCCGTTTTCAAATGTTTTATTTTTGAACGTCAGTTCACATTTGTAGGTGGATCATCAGTGTTAGAGCTAAAATTAGCATGTTTAAAGTGATTTTCATGCTTCCAGGGGCTCGGGAAGTGAATTAAATACTATTTGGAGGCATTTAATGTTCGAGCAAAAACCGCTGATTTTCGACAAAAGAGATAACACCCCCCCATTACGTCATGCTTCAGAAATGTGGAAAATGGTCCGTTTTCAAATGTTTTATTTTTGAACGTCAGTTCACATTTGTAGGTGGATCATCAGTGTTAGAGCTAAAATTAGCATGTTTAAAGTGATTTTCATGCTTCCAGGGGCCCTAAACACAAGATTTATGGAATGGTTAAAAGTGCATGAAAATGGCCAATTTACTCACTCTGAGTTCTCAAAAAGGGTTTCTTCACCCCGGGAAGTTAATTAAATACCATTTGGAGGCATTTAATGTTCGAGCAAAAATGGCTGATTTTCGACAAAAGAGAATAACACCCCCCCATTACGTCATGCTTCAGAAATGTGGAAAATGGTCAGTTTTCAAATGTTTTATTTTTCAACGTCAGTTCACATTTGTAGGTGGATCATCAGTGTTAGAGCTAAAATTAGCATGTTTAAAGTGATTTTCATGCTTCCAGAGGCCCTAAACACAAGATTTATGGAATGGTTAAAAGTGCATGAAAATGGCCAATTTACTCACTCTGAGTTCTCAAAAATGGTTTCTTCACCCCGGGAAGTTAATTAAATACCATTTGGAGGCATTTAATGTTTGAGCAAAAACGGCTGATTTTCGACAAAAGAGATAACACCCCCCATTACGTCATGCTTCAGAAATGTGGAAAATGGTCCGTTTTCAAATGTTTTATTTTTGAACGTCAGTTCACATTTGTAGGTGGATCATCAGTGTTAGAGCTAAAATTAGCATGTTTAAAGTGATTTTCATGCTTCCAGGGGCTCGGGAAGTTAATTAAATACCATTTGGAGGCATTTAATGTTCGAGCAAAAACGGCTGATTTTCGACAAAAGAGATACCACCCCCCCCATTACGTCATGCTTCAGAAATGTGGAAAATGGTCCGTTTTCAAATGTTTTATTTTTGAACGTCAGTTCACATTTGTAGGTGGATCATCAGTGTTAGAGCTAAAATTAGCATGTTTAAAGTGATTTTCATGCTTCCAGGGGCTCGGGAAGTGAATTAAATACTATTTGGAGGCATTTAATGTTCAAGCAAAAACGGCTGATTTTCGACAAAAGAGATAACACCCCCCCATTACGTCATGCTTCAGAAATGTGGAAAATGGTCCGTTTTCAAATGTTTTATTTTTGAACGTCAGTTCACATTTGTAGGTGGATCATCAGTGTTAGAGCTAAAATTAGCATGTTTAAAGTGATTTTCATGCTTCCAGGGGCTCGGGAAGTGAATTAAATACTACTTTGAGGCATTTAATGTTCAAGCAAAAACTGCAGATTTTCGACAAAAGAGATAACACCCCCCATTACGTCATGCTTCAGAAATGTGGGAAATGGTCCGTTTTCAAATGTTTTATTTTTGAACGTCAGTTCACATTTGTAGGTGGATCATCAGTGTTAGAGCTAAAATTAGCATGTTTAAAGTGATTTTCATGCTTCCAGGGGCACTAAACACAAGATTTATGGAATGGTTAAAAGTGCATGAAAATGGCCAATTTACTCACTCTGAGTTCTCAAAAAGGGTTTCTTCACCCCTTGAAGTTAATTAAATACCATTTGGAGGCATTTAATGTTCGAGCAAAAACGGCTGATTTTCAACAAAAGAGATAACACCCCCCCATTACGTCATGCTTCAGAAATGTGGAAAATGGTCCGTTTTCAAATGTTTTATTTTTGAACGTCAGTTCACATTTGTAGGTGGATCATCAGTGTTAGAGCTAAAATTAGCATGTTTAAAGTGATTTTCATGCTTCCAGGGGCTCGGGAAGTGAATTAAATACTATTTGGAGGCATTTAATGTTCGAGCAAAAACGGCTGATTTTCGACAAAAGAGATAACACCCCCCCATTACGTCATGCTTCAGAAATGTGGAAAATGGTCAGTTTTCAAATGTTTTATTTTTGAACGTCAGTTCACATTTGTAGTTGGATCATCAGTGTTAGAGCTAAAATTAGCATGTTTAAAGTGATTTTCATGCTTCCAGGGGCCCTAAACACAAGATTTATGGAATGGTTAAAAGTGCATGAAAATGGCCAATTTACTCACTCTGAGTTCTCAAAAAGGGTTTCTTCACCCCGGGAAGTTAATTAAATACCATTTGGAGGCATTTAATGTTCGAGCAAAAACGGCTGATTTTCGACAAAAGAGAATAACACCCCCCCATTACGTCATGCTTCAGAAATGTGGAAAATGGTCAGTTTTCAAATGTTTTATTTTTCAACGTCAGTTCACATTTGTAGGTGGATCATCAGTGTTAGAGCTAAAATTAGCATGTTTAAAGTGATTTTCATGCTTCCAGAGGCCCTAAACACAAGATTTATGGAATGGTTAAAAGTGCATGAAAATGGCCAATTTACTCA
Organism: Lissotriton vulgaris; assembly: GCF_964263255.1. Lineage (NCBI taxonomy): Eukaryota > Metazoa > Chordata > Amphibia > Caudata > Salamandridae > Lissotriton > Lissotriton vulgaris. Next base: position 178,818 of record NW_028246838.1, read on the forward strand.
CTCTGAGTTCTCAAAAATGGTTTCTTCACCCCGGGAAGTTAATTAAATACCATTTGGAGGCATTTAATGTTTGAGCAAAAACGGCTGATTTTCGACAAAAGAGATAACACCCCCCCATTACGTCATGCTTCAGAAATGTGGAAAATGGTCCGTTTTAAAATGTTTTATTTTTGAACGTCAGTTCACATTTGTAGGTGGATCATCAGTGTTAGAGCTAAAATTAGCATGTTTAAAGTGATTTTCATGCTTCCAGGGGCTCGGGAAGTTAATTAAATACCATTTGGAGGCATTTAATGTTCGAGCAAAAACGGCTGATTTTCGACAAAAGAGATACCACCCCCCCATTACGTCATGCTTCAGAAATGTGGAAAATGGTCCGTTTTCAAATGTTTTATTTTTGAACGTCAGTTCACATTTGTAGGTGGATCATCAGTGTTAGAGCTAAAATTAGCATGTTTAAAGTGATTTTCATGCTTCCAGGGGCCCTAAACACAAGATTTATGGAATGGTTAAAAGTGCATGAAAATGCCCAATTTACTCACTCTGAGTTCTCAAAAAGGGTTTCTTCACCCCGGGAAGTTAATTAAATACCATTTGGAGGAATTTAATGTTCGAGCAAAAACGGCTGATTTTCGACAAAAGAGATAACACCCCCCCATTACGTCATGCTTCAGAAATGTGGAAAATGGTCCGTTTTCAAATGTTTTATTTTTGAACGTCAGTTCACATTTGTAGGTGGATCATCAGTGTTAGAGCTAAAATTAGCATGTTTAAAGTGATTTTCATGCTTCCAGGGGCTCGGGAAGTGAATTAAATACTATTTGGAGGCATTTAATGTTCAAGCAAAAACGGCTGATTTTCGACAAAAGAGATAACACCCCCCCATTACGTCATGCTTCAGAAATGTGGAAAATGGTCAGTTTTCAAATGTTTTATTTTTGAACGTCAGTTCACATTTGTAGGTGGATCATCAGTGTTAGAGCTAAAATTAGCATGTTTAAAGTGATTTTCATGCTTCCAGGGGCTCGGGAAGTGAATTAAATACTACTTTGAGGCATTTAATGTTCAAGCAAAAACTGCAGATTTTCGACAAAAGAGATAACACCCCCCATTACGTCATGCTTCAGAAATGTGGGAAATGGTCCGTTTTCAAATGTTTTATTTTTGAACGTCAGTTCACATTTGTAGGTGGATAATCAGTGTTAGAGCTAAAATTAGCATGTTTAAAGTGATTTTCATGCTTCCAGGGGCACTAAACACAAGATTTATGGAATGGTTAAAAGTGCATGAAAATGGCCAATTTACTCACTCTGAGTTCTCAAAAAGGGTTTCTTCACCCCGGGAAGTGAATTAAATACCATTTGGAGGCATTTAATGTTCGAGCAAAAACGTCTGATTTTCGACAAAAGAGATAACACCCCCCCATTACGTCATGCTTCAGAAATGTGGAAAATGGTCCGTTTTCAAATGTTTTATTTTTGAACGTCAGTTCACATTTGTAGGTGGATCATCAGTGTTAGAGCTAAAATTAGCATGTTTAAAGTGATTTTCATGCTTCCAGGGGCTCGGGAAGTTAATTAAATACCATTTGGAGGCATTTAATGTTCGAGCAAAAACGGCTGATTTTCAACAAAAGAGATACCACCCCCCCATTACGTCATGCTTCAGAAATGTGGAAAATGGTCCGTTTTCAAATGTTTTATTTTTGAACGTCAGTTCACATTTGTAGGTGGATCATCAGTGTTAGAGCTAAAATTAGCATGTTTAAAGTGATTTTCATGCTTCCAGGGGCTCGGGAAGTGAATTAAATACTATTTGGAGGCATTTAATGTTCGAGCAAAAACGGCTGATTTTCGACAAAAGAGATAACACCCCCCCATTACGTCATGCTTCAGAAATGTGGAAAATGGTCCGTTTTCAAATGTTTTATTTTTGAACGTCAGTTCACATTTGTAGGTGGATCTTCAGTGTTAGAGCTAAAATTTGCATGTTTAAAGTGATTTTCATGCTTCCAGGTGCTCGGGAAGTTAATTAAATACCATTTGGAGGCATTTAATGTTCGAGCAAAAACGGCTGATTTTCGGCAAAAGAGATAACACCCCCCCATTACGTCATGCTTCAGAAATGTGGAAAATGGTCCGTTTTCAAATGTTTTATTTTTGAACGTCAGTTCACATTTGTAGGTGGATCATCAGTGTTAGAGCTAAAATTAGCATGTTTAAAGTGATTTTCATGCTTCCAGGGGCCCTAAACACAAGATTTATGGAATGGTTAAAAGTGCATGAAAATGGCCAATTTACTCACTCTGAGTTCTCAAAAAGGGTTTCTTCACCCCGGGAAGTTAATTAAATACCATTTGGAGGCATTTAATGTTCGAGCAAAAACGGCTGATTTTCGGCAAAAGAGATAACACCCCCCCATTACGTCATGCTTCAGAAATGTGGAAAATGGTCCGTTTTCAAATGTTTTATTTTTGAACGTCAGTTCACATTTGTAGGTGGATCATCAGTGTTAGAGCTAAAATTAGCATGTTTAAAGTGATTTTCATGCTTCCAGGGGCCCTAAACACAAGATTTATGGAATGGTTAAAAGTGCATGAAAATGGCCAATTTACTCACTCTGAGTTCTCAAAAAGGGTTTCTTCACCCCGGGAAGTTAATTAAATACCATTTGGAGGCATTTAATGTTCGAGCAAAAACGGCTGATTTTCGGCAAAAGAGATAACACCCCCCCATTACGTCATGCTTCAGAAATGTGGAAAATGATCCGTTTTCAAATGTTTTATTTTTGAACGTCAGTTCACATTTGTAGGTGGATCATCAGTGTTAGAGCTAAAATTAGCATGTTTAAAGTGATCTTCATGCTTCCAGGAGCTTGGGAAGTGAATTAAATACTATTTGGAGGCATTTAATGTTCAAGCAAAAACGGCTGATTTTCGACAAAAGAGATAACACCCCCCCCCATTACGTCATGCTTCAGAAATGTGGAAAATGGTCCGTTTTCAAATGTTTTATTTTTGAACGTCAGTTCACATTTGTAGGTGGATCATCAGTGTTAGAGCTAAAATTAGCATGTTTAAAGTGATTTTCATGCTTCCAGGGGCCCTAAACACAAGATTTATGGAATGGTTAAAAGTGCATGAAAATGGCCAATTTACTCACTCTGAGTTCTCAAAAAGGGTTTCTTCACCCCGGGAAGTTAATTAAATACCATTTGGAGGCATTTAATGTTCGAGCAAAAACGGCTGATTTTCGACAAAAGAGATTTACGTCATGCTTCAGAAATGTGGAAAATGGTCCGTTTTCAAATGTTTTATTTTTGAACGTCAGTTCACATTTGTAGGTGGATCATCAGTGTTAGAGCTAAAATTAGCATGTTTAAAGTGATTTTCATGCTTCCAGGGGCCCTAAACACAAGATTTATGGAATGGTTAAAAGTGCATGAAAATGGCCAATTTACTCACTCTGAGTTCTCAGAAAGGGTTTCTTCACCCCGGGAAGTTAATTAAATACCATTTGGAGGCATTTAATGTTCGAGCAAAAACTGCTGATTTTCGACAAAAGAGATAACACCCCCCCATTACGTCATGTTTCAGAAATGTGGAAAATGGTCCGTTTTCAAATGTTTTATTTTTGAACGTCAGTTCACATTTGTAGGTGGATCATCAGTGTTAGAGCTAAAATTAGCATGTTTAAAGTGATTTTCATGCTTCCAGGGGCTCGGGAAGTGAATTAAATACTATTTGGAGGCATTTAATGTTCAAGCAAAAACGGCTGATTTTCGACAAAAGAGATAACACCCCCCCATTACGTCATGCTTCAGAAATGTGGAAAATGGTCCGTTTTCAAATGTTTTATTTTTGAACGTCAGTTCACATTTGTAGGTGGATCATCAGTGTTAGAGCTTAAATGAGCATGTTTAAAGTGATTTTCATGCTTCCAGGGGCCCTAAACACAAGATTTATGGAATGGTTAAAAGTGCATGAAAATGGCCAATTTACTCACTCTGAGTTCTCAAAAAGGGTTTCTTCACCCCGGGAAGTTAATTAAATACCATTTGGAGGCATTTGATGTTCGAGCAAAAACGGCTGATTTTCGACAAAAGAAATAACACCCCCATTACGTCATGCTTCAGAAATGTGGAAAATGGTCTGATTTCAAATGTTTTATTTTTGAACGTCAGTTCACATTTGTAGGTGGATCATCAGTGTTAGAGCTAAAATTAGCATGTTTAAAGTGATTTTCATGCTTCCAGGGGCCCTAAACACAAGATTTATGGACTGGTTAAAAGTGCATGAAAATGGCCAATTTACTCACTCTGAGTTCTCAAAAAGGGTTTCTTCACCCCTTCAAGTTAATTAAATACCATTTGGAGGCATTTAATGTTCGAGCAAAAACGGCTGATTTTCAACAAAAGAGATAACACCCCCCCATTACGTCATGCTTCAGAAATGTGGAAAATGGTCCGTTTTCAAATGTTTTATTTTTGAACGTCAGTTCACATTTGTAGGTGGATCATCAGTGTTAGAGCTAAAATTAGCATGTTTAAATTGATTTTCATGCTTCCAGGGGCCCTAAACACAAGATTTATGGAATGGTTAAAAGTACATGAAAATGGCCAATTTACTCACTCTGAGTTCTCACAAAGGGTCTCTTCACCTCGGGAAGTTAATTAAATACCATTTGGAGGCATTTAATGTTCGAGCAAAAACGGCTGATTTTCGACAAAAGAGATAACACCCCCCCATTACGTCATGCTTCAGAAATGTGGAAAATGGTCCGTTTTCAAATGTTTTATTTTTGAACGTCAGTTCACATTTGTAGGTGGATCATCAGTGTTAGAGCTAAAATTAGCATGTTTAAAGTGATTTTCATGCTTCCAGGGGCTCGGGAAGTGAATTAAATACTATTTGGAGGCATTTAATGTTCAAGCAAAAACGGCTGATTTTCGACAAAAGAGATAACACCCCCCCATTACGTCATGCTTCAGAAATGTGGAAAATGGTCAGTTTTCAAATGTTTTATTTTTGAACGTCAGTTCACATTTGTAGGTGGATCATCAGTGTTAGAGCTAAAATTAGCATGTTTAAAGTGATTTTCATGCTTCCAGGGGCTCGGGAAGTGAATTAAATACTACTTGGAGGCATTTAATGTTCAAGCAAAAACTGCAGATTTTCGACAAAAGAGATAACACCCCCCATTACGTCATGCTTCAGAAATGTGGGAAATGGTCCGTTTTCAAATGTTTTATTTTTGAACGTCAGTTCACATTTGTAGGTGGATCATCAGTGTTAGAGCTAAAATTAGCATGTTTAAAGTGATTTTCATGCTTCCAGGGGCACTAAACACAAGATTTATGGAATGGTTAAAAGTGCATGAAAATGGCCAATTTACTCACTCTGAGTTCTCAAAAAGGGTTTCTTCACCCCGGGAAGTTAATTAAATACCATTTGGAGGCATTTAATGTTCGAGCAAAAACGGCTGATTTTCGACAAAAGAGATTAACACCCCCCCATTACGTCATGCTTCAGAAATGTGGAAAATGGTCAGTTTTCAAATGTTTTATTTTTGAACGTCAGTTCACATTTGTAGGTGGATCATCAGTGTTAGAGCTAAAATTAGCATGTTTAAAGTGATTTTCATGCTTCCAGGGGCTCGGGAAGTGAATTAAATACTACTTGGAGGCATTTAATGTTCAAGCAAAAACTGCAGATTTTCGACAAAAGAGATAACACCCCCCATTACGTCATGCTTCAGAAATGTGGGAAATGGTCCGTTTTCAAATGTTTTATTTTTGAACGTCAGTTCACATTTGTAGGTGGATCATCAGTGTTAGAGCTAAAATTAGCATGTTTAAAGTGATTTTCATGCTTCCAGGGGCACTAAACACAAGATTTATGGAATGGTTAAAAGTGCATGAAAATGGCCAATTTACTCACTCTGAGTTCTCACAAAGGGTCTCTTCACCTCGGGAAGTTAATTAAATACCATTTGGAGGCATTTAATGTTCGAGCAAAAACGGCTGATTTTCGACAAAAGAGATAACACCCCCCCATTACGTCATGCTTCAGAAATGTGGAAAATGGTCCGTTTTCAAATGTTTTATTTTTGAACGTCAGTTCACATTTGTAGGTGGATCATCAGTGTTAGAGCTAAAATTAGCATGTTTAAAGTGATTTTCATGCTTCCAGGGGCTCGGGAAGTGAATTAAATACTATTTGGAGGCATTTAATGTTCAAGCAAAAACGGCTGATTTTCGACAAAAGAGATAACACCCCCCCATTACGTCATGCTTCAGAAATGTGGAAAATGGTCAGTTTTCAAATGTTTTATTTTTGAACGTCAATTCACATTTGTAGGTGGATCATCAGTGTTAGAGCTAAAATTAGCATGTTTAAAGTGATTTTCATGCTTCCAGGGGCTCGGGAAGTGAATTAAATACTACTTGGAGGCATTTAATGTTCAAGCAAAAACTGCAGATTTTCGACAAAAGAGATAACACCCCCCATTACGTCATGCTTCAGAAATGTGGGAAATGGTCCGTTTTCAAATGTTTTATTTTTGAACGTCAGTTCACATTTGTAGGTGGATCATCAGTGTTAGAGCTAAAATTAGCATGTTTAAAGTGATTTTCATGCTTCCAGGGGCACTAAACACAAGATTTATGGAATGGTTAAAAGTGCATGAAAATGGCCAATTTACTCACTCTGAGTTCTCAAAAAGGGTTTCTTCACCCCGGGAAGTTAATTAAATACCATTTGGAGGCATTTAATGTTCGAGCAAAAACGGCTGATTTTCGACAAAAGAGATTAACACCCCCCCATTACGTCATGCTTCAGAAATGTGGAAAATGGTCAGTTTTCAAATGTTTTATTTTTGAACGTCAGTTCACATTTGTAGGTGGATCATCAGTGTTAGACCTAAAATTAGCATGTTTAAAGTGATTTTCATGCTTCCAGAGGCCCTAAACACAAGATTTATGGAATGGTTAAAAGTGCATGAAAATGGCCAATTTACTCACTCTGAGTTCTCAAAAATGGTTTCTTCACCCCGGGAAGTTAATTAAATACCATTTGGAGGCATTTCATGTTTGAGCAAAAACGGCTGATTTTCGACAAAAGAGATAACACCCCCCATTACGTCATGCTTCAGAAATGTGGAAAATGGTCCGTTTTCAAATGTTTTATTTTTGAACGTCAGTTCACATTTGTAGGTGGATCATCAGTGTTAGAGCTAAAATTAGCATGTTTAAAGTGATTTTCATGCTTCCAGGGGCTCGGGAAGTGAATTAAATACTATTTGGAGGCATTTAATGTTCAAGCAAAAACTGCTGATTTTCGACAAAAAGAGATAACACCCCCCCATTACGTCATGCTTCAGAAATATGGAAAATGGTCTGTTTTCAAATGTTTTATTTTTGAACGTCAGTTCACATTTGTAGGTGAATCATCAGTGTTAGAGCTAAAATTAGCATGTTTAAAGTGATTTTCATGCTTCCAGGGGCTCGGGAAGTGAATTAAATACTATTTGGAGGCATTTAATGTTCAAGCAAAAACGGCTGATTTTCGACAAATGAGATAACACCCCCCCATTACGTCATGCTTCAGAAATGTGGAAAATGGTCCGTTTTCAAATGTTTTATTTTTGAACGTCAGTTCACATTTGTAGGTGGATCATCAGTGTTAGAGCTAAAATTAGCATGTTTAAAGTGATTTTCATGCTTCCAGGGGCCCTAAACACAAGATTTATGGAATGGTTAAAAGTTCATGAAAATGGCCAATTTACTCACTCTGAGTTCTCAAAAAGGGTTTCTTCACCCCGGGAAGTTAATTAAATACCATTTGGAGGCATTTAATGTTCGAGCAAAAACTGCTGATTTTCGACAAAAGAGATAACACCCCCCCATTACGTCATGCTTCAGAAATGTGGAAAATGGTCCGTTTTCAAATGTTTTATTTTTGAACGTCAGTTCACATTTGTAGGTGGATCATCAGTGTTAGAGCTAAAATTAGCATGTTTAAAGTGATTTTAATGCTTCCAGGTACTCGGGAAGTGAATTAAATACTATTTGGAGGCATTTAATGTTCAAGCAAAAACGGCTGATTTTTGTCAAAAGAGATAACACCCCCCATTACGTCATGCTTCAGAAATGTGGAAAATGGTCAGTTTTCAAATGTTTTATTTTTGAACGTCAGTTCACATTTGTAGGTGGATCATCAGTGTTAGAGCTAAAATTAGCATGTTTAAAGTGATTTTCATGCTTCCAGGGGCTCGGGAAGTGAATTAAATACTATTTGGAGGCATTTAATGTTCAAGCAAAAACGGCTGATTTTCGACAAAAGAGATAACACCCCCCATTACGTCATGCTTCAGAAATGTGGAAAATGGTCTGTTTTCAAATGTTTTATTTTTGAACGTCAGTTCACATTTGTAGGTGGATCATCAGTGTTAGAGCTAAAATTTGCATGTTTAAAGTGATTTTCATGCTTCCAGGGGCTCGGGAAGTTAATTAAATACCATTTGGAGGCATTTAATGTTCGAGCAAAAACGGCTGATTTTCGACAATAGAGATAACATCCCCCCATTACGTCATGCTTCAGAAATGTGGAAAATGGTCCGTTTTCAAATGTTTTATTTTTGAACGTCAGTTCACATTTGTAGGTGGATCATCAGTGTTAGAGCTAAAATTAGCATGTTTAAAGTGATTTTCATGCTTCCAGGGGCCCAAAACACAAGATTTATGGAATGGTTAAAAGTGCATGAAAATGGCCAATTTACTCACTCTGAGTTCTCAAAAAGGGTTTCTTCACCCCGGGAAGTTAATTAAATACCATTTGGAGGCATTTAATGTTCGAGCAAAAATGGCTGATTTTCGACAAAAGAGATAACACCCCCCCATTACGTCATGCTTCAGAAATGTGGAAAATGGTCCATTTTCAAATGTTTTATTTTTGAACGTCAGTTCACATTTGTAGGTGGATCATCAGTGTTAGAGCTAAAATTAGCATGTTTAAAGTGATTTTCATGCTTCCAGGGGCTTGGGAAGTGAAATAAATACCATTTGGAGGCATTTAATGTTCGAGCAAAAACGGCTGATTTTCGACAAAAGAGATAACACCCACCCATTACGTCATGCTTCAGAAATGTGGAAAATGGTCCGTTTTCAAATGTTTTATTTTTGAACGTCAGTTCACATTTGTAGGTGGATCATCAGTGTTAGAGCTAAAATTAGCATGTTTAAAGTGATTTTCATGCTTCCAGGGGCTCGGGAAGTTAATTAAATACCATTTGGAGGCATTTAATGTTCGAGCAAAAATGGCTGATTTTCGACAAAAGAGATAACACCCCCCCATTACGTCATGCTTCAGAAATGTGGAAAATGGTCCGTTTTCAAATGTTTTATTTTTGAACGTCAGTTCACATTTGTAGGTGGATCATCAGTGTTAGAGCTAAAATTAGCATGGTTAAAGTGATTTTCATGCTTCCAGGGGCCCAAAACACAAGATTTATGGAATGGTTAAAAGTGCATGAAAATGGCCAATTTACTCACTCTGAGTTCTCAAAAAGGGTTTCTTCACCCCGGGAAGTTAATTAAATACCATTTGGAGGCATTTCATGTTCGAGCAAAAACGGCTGATTTTCGACAAAAGAGATAACACCCCCCCATTACGTCATGCTTCAGAAATGTGGAAAATGGTCCGTTTTCAAATGTTTTATTTTTGAACGTCAGTTCACATTTGTAGGTGGATCATCAGTGTTACAGCTAAAATTAACATGTTTAAAGTCATTTTCATGCTTCCAGGGGCCCAAAACACAAGATTTATGGAATGGTTAAAAGTGCATGAAAATGGCCAATTTACTCACTCTGAGTTCTCAAAAAGGGTTTCTTCACCCCGGGAAGTTAATTAAATACCATTTGGAGGCATTTAATGTTCGAGCAAAAACGGCTGATTTTCGACAAAAGAGATAACACCCCCCCATTACGTCATGCTTCAGAAATGTGGAAAATGGTCCGTTTTCAAATGTTTTATTTTTGAACGTCAGTTCACATTTGTAGGTGGATCATCAGTGTTAGAGCTAAAATTAGCATGTTTAAAGTGATTTTCATGCTTCCAGGGGCTCGGGAAGTGAAATAAATGCCATTTGGAGGCATTTAATGTTCGAGCAAAAACGGCTGATTTTCGACAAAAGAGATAACACCCCCCCATTACGTCATGCTTCAGAAATGTGGAAAATGGTCCGTTTTCAAATGTTTTATTTTTGAACGTCAGTTCACATTTGTAGGTGGATCATCAGTGTTAGAGCTAAAATTAGCATGTTTAAAGTGATTTTCATGCTTCCAGGGGCTCGGGAAGTGAAATAAATACCATTTGGAGGCATTTATTGTTCGAGCAAAAACGGCTGATTTTCGACAAAAGAGATAACACCCCCCCATTACTTCATGCTTCAGAAATGTGGAAAATGGTCCGTTTTCAAATGTTTTATTTTTGAACGTCAGTTCACATTTGTAGGTGGATCATCAGTGTTAGAGCTAAAATTTGCATGTTTAAAGTGATTTTCATGCTTCCAGGGGCTAGGGAAGTTAATTAAATACCATTTGGAGGCATTTAATGTTCGAGCAAAAACGGCTGATTTTCGACAAAAGAGATAACACCCCCCCATTACGTCATGCTTCAGAAATGTGGAAAATGGTCCGTTTTCAAATGTTTTATTTTTGAACGTCAGTTCACATTTGTAGGTGGATCATCAGTGTTAGAGCTAAAATTAGCATGTTTAAAGTGATTTTCATGCTTCCAGGGGCTCGGGAAGTTAATTAAATACCATTTGGAGGCATTTAATGTTCGAGCAAAAACGGCTGATTTTCGACAAAAGAGATAACACCCCCCCATTACGTCATGCTTCAGAAATGTGGAAAATGGTCCTTTTTCAAATGTTTTATTTTTGAACGTCAGTTCACATTTGTAGGTGGATCATCAGTGTTAGAGCTAAAATTAGCATGTTTAAAGTGATTTTCATGCTTCCAGGGGCTCGGGAAGTTGATTAAATACCATTTGGAGGCATTTAATGTTCGAGCAAAAACGGCTGATTTTCGACAAAAGAGATAACACCCCCCCATTACGTCATGCTTCAGGAATGTGGAAAATGGTCCGTTTTCAAATGTTTTATTTTTGAACGTCAGTTCACATTTGTAGGTGGATCATCAGTGTTAGAGCTAAAATTAGCATGTTTAAAGTGATTTTCATGCTTCCATGGGCCCAAAACACAAGATTTATGGAATGGTTAAAAGTGCATGAAAATGGCCAATTTACTCACTCTGAGTTCTCAAAAAGGGTTTCTTCACCCCGGGAAGTTAATTAAATACCATTTGGAGGCATTTAATGTTCGAGCAAAAACGGCTGATTTTCGACAAAAGAGATAACACCCCCCCATTACGTCATGCTTCAGAAATGTGGAAAATGGTCCGTTTTCAAATGTTTTATTTTTGAACGTCAGTTCACATTTGTAGGTGGATCATCAGTGTTAGAGCTAAAATTAGCATGTTTAAAGTGATTTTCATGCTTCCAGGGGCTCGGGAAGTTAATTTAATACCATTTGGAGGCATTTAATGTTCGAGCAAAAACGGCTGATGTTCGACAAAAGAGATAACACCCCCCCATTACGTCATGCTTCAGAAATGTGGAAAATGGTCCGTTTTCAAATGTTTTATTTTTGAACGTCAGTTCACATTTGTAGGTGGATCATCAGTGTTAGAGCTAAAATTAGCATGTTTAAAGTGATTTTCATGCTTCCAGGGGCCCAAAACACAAGATTTATGGAATGGTTAAAAGTGCATGAAAATGGCCAATTTACTAACTCTGAGTTCTCAAAAAGGGTTTCTTCACCCCGGGAAGTTAATTAAATACCATTTGGAGGCATTTAATGTTCGAGCAAAAACGGCTGATTTTCGACAAAAGAGATAACACCCCCCCATTACGTCATGCTTCAGAAATGTGGAAAATGGTCCGTTTTCAAATGTTTTATTTTTGAACGTCAGTTCACATTTGTAGGTGGATCATCAGTGTTAGAGCTAAAATTAGCATGTTTAAAGTGATTTTCATGCTTCCAGGGGCCCAAAACACAAGATTTATGGAATGGTTAAAAGTGCATGAAAATGGCCAATTTACTCACTCTGAGTTCTCAAAAAGGGTTTCTTCACCCCGGGAAGTTAATTAAATACCATTTGGAGGGATTTAATGTTCGAGCAAAAACAGCTGATTTTCGACAAAAGAGATAACACCCCCCCATTACGTCATGCTTCAGAAATGAGGAAAATGGTCCGTTTTCAAATGTTTTATTTTTGAACGTCAGTTCACATTTGTAGGTGGATCATCAGTGTTAGAGCTAAAATTAGCATGTTTAAAGTGATTTTCATGCTTCCAGGGGCTCGGGAAGTGAAATAAATACCATTTGGAGGCATTTAATGTTCGAGCAAAAACGTCTGATTTTCGACAAAAGAGATAACACCCCCCCATTACGTCATGCTTCAGAAATGTGGAAAATGGTCCGTTTTCAAATGTTTTATTTTTGAACGTCAGTTCACATTAGTAGGTGGATCATCAGTGTTAGAGCTAAAATTAGCATGTTTAAAGTGATTTTCATGCTTCCAGGGGCCCAAAACACAAGATTTATGGATTGGTTAAAAGTGCATGAAAATGGCCAATTTACTCACTCTGAGTTCTCAAAAAGGGTTTCTTCACCCCGGGAAGTTAATTAAATACCATTTGGAGGCATTTAATGTTCAAACAAAAACGGCTGATTTTCGACAAAAGAGATAACACCCCCCCATTACGTCATGCTTCAGAAATGTGGAAAATGGTCCGTTTTCAAATGTTTTATTTTTGAACGTCAGTTCACATTTGTAGGTGGATCATCAGTGTTAGAGCTAAAATTAGCATGTTTAAAGTGATTTTCATGCTTCCAGGGGCTCGGGAAGTTAATTAAATACCATTTGGAGGCATTTAATGTTCGAGCAAAAACGGCTGATTTTCGACAAAAGAGATAACACCCCCCCATTACGTCATGCTTCAGAAATGTGGAAAATGGTCCGTTTTCAAATGTTTTATTTTTGAACGTCAGTTCACATTTGTAGGTGGATCATCAGTGTTAGAGCTAAAATTAGCATGTTTAAAGTGATTTTCATGCTTCCAGGGGCCCAAAACACAAGATTTATGGAATGGTTAAAAGTGCATGAAAATGGCCAATTTACTCACTCTGAGTTCTCAAAAAGGGTTTCTTCACCCCGGGAAGTTAATTAAATACCATTTGGAGGCATTTAATGTTCGAGCAAAAACGGCTGATTTTCGACAAAAGAGATAACACCCCCCCATTACGTCATGCTTCAGAAATGTGGAAAATGGTCAGTTTTCAAATGTTTTATTTTTGAACGTCAGTTCACATTTGTAGGTGGATCATCAGTGTTAGAGCTAAAATTAGCATGTTTAAAGTGATTTTCATGCTTCCAGGGGCCCAAAACACAAGATTTATGGAATGGTTAAAAGTGCATGAAAATGGCCAATTTATTCACTCTGAGTTCTCAAAAAGGGTTTCTTCACCCCGGGAAGTTAATTAAATACCATTTGGAGGCATTTAATGTTCGAGCAAAAACGGCTGATTTTCGACAAAAGAGATAACACCCCCCCATTACGTCATGCTTCAGAAATGTGGAAAATGGCCCGTTTTCAAATGTTTTATTTTTTAACGTCAGTTCACATTTGTAGGTGGATCATCAGTGTTAGAGCTAAAATTAGCATGTTTAAAGTTATTTTCATGCTTCCAGGGGCCCAAAACACAAGATTTATGGAATGGTTAAAAGTGCATGAAAATGGCCAATTTACTCACTCTGAGTTCTCAAAAAGGGTTTCTTCACCCCGGGAAGTTAATTAAATACCATTTGGAGGCATTTAATGTTCGAGCAAAAACGGCTGATTTTCGACAAAAGAGATAACACCCCCCCATTACGTCATGCTTCAGAAATGTGGAAAATGGTCCGTTTTCAAATGTTTTATTTTTGAACGTCAGTTCACATTTGTAGGTGGATCATCAGTGTTAGAGCTAAAATTAGCATGTTTAAAGTGATTTTCATGCTTCCAGGGGCTCGGGAAGTGAAATAAATACCATTTGGAGGCATTTAATGTTCGAGCAAAAACGGATGATTTTCGACAAAAGAGATAACACCCCCCCCATTACGTCATGCTTCAGAAATGTGGAAAATGGTCCGTTTTCAAATGTTTTATTTTTTAACGTCAGTTCACATTTGTAGGTGGATCATCAGTGTTAGAGCTAAAATTAGCATGTTTAAAGTGATTTTCATGCTTCCAGGGGCTCGGGAAGTGAAATAAATACCATTTGGAGGCATTTAATGTTCGAGCAAAAACGGCTGATTTTCGACAAAAGAGATAACACCCACCCATTACGTCATGCTTGAGAAATGTGGAAAATGGTCCGTTTTCAAATGTTTTATTTTTGAACGTCAGTTCACATTTGTAGGTGGATCATCAGTGTTAGAGCTAAAATTTGCATGTTTAAAGTGATTTTCATGCTTCCAGGGGCTCGGGAAGTTAATTAAATACCATTTGGAGGCATTTAATGTTCGAGCAAAAACGGCTGATTTTCGACAAAAGAGATAACACCCCCCCATTACGTCATGCTTCAGAAATGTGGAAAATGGTCCGTTTTCAAATGTTTTATTTTTGAACGTCAGTTCACATTTGTAGGTGGATCATCAGTGTTAGAGCTAAAATGAGCATGTTTAAAGTGATTTTCATGCTTCCAGGGGCTCGGGAAGTTAATTAAATACCATTTGGAGGCATTTAATGTTCGAGCAAAAACGGCTGATTTTCGACAAAAGAGATAACACCCCCCCATTACGTCATGCTTCAGAAATGTGGAAAATGGTCCGTTTTCAAATGTTTTATTTTTGAACGTCAGTTCACATTTGTAGGTGGATCATCAGTGTTAGAGCTAAAATTAGCATGTTTAAAGTGATTTTCATGCTTCCAGGGGCCCAAAACACAAGATTTATGGAATAGTTAAAAGTGCATGAAAATGGCCAATTTACTCACTCTGAGTTCTCAAAAAGGGTTTCTTCACCCCGGGAAGTTAATTAAATACCATTTGGAGGCATTTAATGTTCGAGCAAAAACGGCTGATTTTCGACAAAAGAGATAACACCCCCCCATTACGTCATGCTTCAGAAATGTGGAAAATGGTCCGTTTTCAAATGTTTTATTTTTGAACGTCAGTTCGCATTTGTAGGTGGATCATCAGTGTTAGAGCTAAAATTAGCATGTTTAAAGTGATTTTCATGCTTCCAGGGGCTCGGGAAGTGAAATAAATACCATTTGGAGGCATTTAATGTTCGAGCAAAAACGGATGATTTTCGACAAAAGAGATAACACCCCCCCATTACGTCATGCTTCAGAAATGTGGAAAATGGTCCGTTTTCAAATGTTTTATTTTTTAACGTCAGTTCACATTTGTAGGTGGATCATCAGTGTTAGAGCTAAAATTAGCATGTTTAAAGTGATTTTCATGCTTCCAGGGGCTCGGGAAGTGAAATAAATACCATTTGGAGGCATTTAATGTTCGAGCAAAAACGGCTGATTTTCGACAAAAGAGATAACACCCACCCATTACGTCATGCTTGAGAAATGTGGAAAATGGTCCGTTTTCAAATGTTTTATTTTTGAACGTCAGTTCACATTTGTAGGTGGATCATCAGTGTTAGAGCTAAAATTTGCATGTTTAAAGTGATTTTCATGCTTCCAGGGGCTCGGGAAGTTAATTAAATACCATTTGGAGGCATTTAATGTTCGAGCAAAAACGGCTGATTTTCGACAATAGAGATAACATCCCCCCATTACGTCATGCTTCAGAAATGTGGAAAATGGTCCGTTTTCAAATGTTTTATTTTTGAACGTCAGTTCACATTTGTAGGTGGATCATCAGTGTTAGAGCTAAAATTAGCATGTTTAAAGTGATTTTCATGCTTCCAGGGGCCCAAAACACAAGATTTATGGATTGGTTAAAAGTGCATGAAAATGGCCAATTTACTCACTCTGAGTTCTCAAAAAGGGTTTCTTCACCCCGGGAAGTTAATTAAATACCATTTGGAGGCATTTAATGTTCAAACAAAAACGGCTGATTTTCGACAAAAGAGATAACACCCCCCCATTACGTCATGCTTCAGAAATGTGGAAAATGGTCCGTTTTCAAATGTTTTATTTTTGAACGTCAGTTCACATTTGTAGGTGGATCATCAGTGTTAGAGCTAAAATTAGCATGTTTAAAGTGATTTTCATGCTTCCAGGGGCTCGGGAAGTTAATTAAATACCATTTGGAGGCATTTAATGTTCGAGCAAAAACGGCTGATTTTCGACAAAAGAGATAACACCCCCCCATTACGTCATGCTTCAGAAATGTGGAAAATGGTCCGTTTTCAAATGTTTTATTTTTGAACGTCAGTTCACATTTGTAGGTGGATCATCAGTGTTAGAGCTAAAATTAGCATGTTTAAAGTGATTTTCATGCTTCCAGGGGCCCAAAACACAAGATTTATGGAATGGTTAAAAGTGCATGAAAATGGCCAATTTACTCACTCTGAGTTCTCAAAAAGGGTTTCTTCACCCCGGGAAGTTAATTAAATACCATTTGGAGGCATTTAATGTTCGAGCAAAAACGGCTGATTTTCGACAAAAGAGATAACACCCCCCCATTACGTCATGCTTCAGAAATGTGGAAAATGGTCAGTTTTCAAATGTTTTATTTTTGAACGTCAGTTCACATTTGTAGGTGGATCATCAGTGTTAGAGCTAAAATTAGCATGTTTAAAGTGATTTTCATGCTTCCAGGGGCCCAAAACACAAGATTTATGGAATGGTTAAAAGTGCATGAAAATGGCCAATTTATTCACTCTGAGTTCTCAAAAAGGGTTTCTTCACCCCGGGAAGTTAATTAAATACCATTTGGAGGCATTTAATGTTCGAGCAAAAACGGCTGATTTTCGACAAAAGAGATAACACCCCCCCATTACGTCATGCTTCAGAAATGTGGAAAATGGCCCGTTTTCAAATGTTTTATTTTTTAACGTCAGTTCACATTTGTAGGTGGATCATCAGTGTTAGAGCTAAAATTAGCATGTTTAAAGTTATTTTCATGCTTCCAGGGGCCCAAAACACAAGATTTATGGAATGGTTAAAAGTGCATGAAAATGGCCAATTTACTCACTCTGAGTTCTCAAAAAGGGTTTCTTCACCCCGGGAAGTTAATTAAATACCATTTGGAGGCATTTAATGTTCGAGCAAAAACGGCTGATTTTCGACAAAAGAGATAACACCCCCCCATTACGTCATGCTTCAGAAATGTGGAAAATGGTCCGTTTTCAAATGTTTTATTTTTGAACGTCAGTTCACATTTGTAGGTGGATCATCAGTGTTAGAGCTAAAATTAGCATGTTTAAAGTGATTTTCATGCTTCCAGGGGCTCGGGAAGTGAAATAAATACCATTTGGAGGCATTTAATGTTCGAGCAAAAACGGATGATTTTCGACAAAAGAGATAACACCCCCCCATTACGTCATGCTTCAGAAATGTGGAAAATGGTCCGTTTTCAAATGTTTTATTTTTTAACGTCAGTTCACATTTGTAGGTGGATCATCAGTGTTAGAGCTAAAATTAGCATGTTTAAAGTGATTTTCATGCTTCCAGGGGCTCGGGAAGTGAAATAAATACCATTTGGAGGCATTTAATGTTCGAGCAAAAACGGCTGATTTTCGACAAAAGAGATAACACCCACCCATTACGTCATGCTTGAGAAATGTGGAAAATGGTCCGTTTTCAAATGTTTTATTTTTGAACGTCAGTTCACATTTGTAGGTGGATCATCAGTGTTAGAGCTAAAATTTGCATGTTTAAAGTGATTTTCATGCTTCCAGGGGCTCGGGAAGTTAATTAAATACCATTTGGAGGCATTTAATGTTCGAGCAAAAACGGCTGATTTTCGACAAAAGAGATAACACCCCCCCATTACGTCATGCTTCAGAAATGTGGAAAATGGTCCGTTTTCAAATGTTTTATTTTTGAACGTCAGTTCACATTTGTAGGTGGATCATCAGTGTTAGAGCTAAAATGAGCATGTTTAAAGTGATTTTCATGCTTCCAGGGGCTCGGGAAGTTAATTAAATACCATTTGGAGGCATTTAATGTTCGAGCAAAAACGGCTGATTTTCGACAAAAGAGATAACACCCCCCCATTACGTCATGCTTCAGAAATGTGGAAAATGGTCCGTTTTCAAATGTTTTATTTTTGAACGTCAGTTCACATTTGTAGGTGGATCATCAGTGTTAGAGCTAAAATTAGCATGTTTAAAGTGATTTTCATGCTTCCAGGGGCCCAAAACACAAGATTTATGGAATAGTTAAAAGTGCATGAAAATGGCCAATTTACTCACTCTGAGTTCTCAAAAAGGGTTTCTTCACCCCGGGAAGTTAATTAAATACCATTTGGAGGCATTTAATGTTCGAGCAAAAACGGCTGATTTTCGACAAAAGAGATAACACCCCCCCATTACGTCATGCTTCAGAAATGTGGAAAATGGCCCGTTTTCAAATGTTTTATTTTTTAACGTCAGTTCACATTTGTAGGTGGATCATCAGTGTTAGAGCTAAAATTAGCATGTTTAAAGTTATTTTCATGCTTCCAGGGGCCCAAAACACAAGATTTATGGAATGGTTAAAAGTGCATGAAAATGGCCAATTTACTCACTCTGAGTTCTCAAAAAGGGTTTCTTCACCCCGGGAAGTTAATTAAATACCATTTGGAGGCATTTAATGTTCGAGCAAAAACGGCTGATTTTCGACAAAAGAGATAACACCCCCCCATTACGTCATGCTTCAGAAATGTGGAAAATGGTCCGTTTTCAAATGTTTTATTTTTGAACGTCAGTTCACATTTGTAGGTGGATCATCAGTGTTAGAGCTAAAATTAGCATGTTTAAAGTGATTTTCATGCTTCCAGGGGCTCGGGAAGTGAAATAAATACCATTTGGAGGCATTTAATGTTCGAGCAAAAACGGATGATTTTCGACAAAAGAGATAACACCCCCCCATTACGTCATGCTTCAGAAATGTGGAAAATGGTCCGTTTTCAAATGTTTTATTTTTTAACGTCAGTTCACATTTGTAGGTGGATCATCAGTGTTAGAGCTAAAATTAGCATGTTTAAAGTGATTTTCATGCTTCCAGGGGCTCGGGAAGTGAAATAAATACCATTTGGAGGCATTTAATGTTCGAGCAAAAACGGCTGATTTTCGACAAAAGAGATAACACCCACCCATTACGTCATGCTTGAGAAATGTGGAAAATGGTCCGTTTTCAAATGTTTTATTTTTGAACGTCAGTTCACATTTGTAGGTGGATCATCAGTGTTAGAGCTAAAATTTGCATGTTTAAAGTGATTTTCATGCTTCCAGGGGCTCGGGAAGTTAATTAAATACCATTTGGAGGCATTTAATGTTCGAGCAAAAACGGCTGATTTTCGACAATAGAGATAACATCCCCCCATTACGTCATGCTTCAGAAATGTGGAAAATGGTCCGTTTTCAAATGTTTTATTTTTGAACGTCAGTTCACATTTGTAGGTGGATCATCAGTGTTAGAGCTAAAATTAGCATGTTTAAAGTGATTTTCATGCTTCCAGGGGCCCAAAACACAAGATTTATGGAATGGTTAAAAGTGCATGAAAATGGCCAATTTACTCACTCTGAGTTCTCAAAAAGGGTTTCTTCACCCCGGGAAGTTAATTAAATACCATTTGGAGGCATTTAATGTTCGAGCAAAAATGGCTGATTTTCGACAAAAGAGATAACACCCCCCCATTACGTCATGCTTCAGAAATGTGGAAAATGGTCCATTTTCAAATGTTTTATTTTTGAACGTCAGTTCACATTTGTAGGTGGATCATCAGTGTTAGAGCTAAAATTAGCATGTTTAAAGTGATTTTCATGCTTCCAGGGGCTTGGGAAGTGAAATAAATACCATTTGGAGGCATTTAATGTTCGAGCAAAAACGGCTGATTTTCGACAAAAGAGATAACACCCACCCATTACGTCATGCTTCAGAAATGTGGAAAATGGTCCGTTTTCAAATGTTTTATTTTTGAACGTCAGTTCACATTTGTAGGTGGATCATCAGTGTTAGAGCTAAAATTAGCATGTTTAAAGTGATTTTCATGCTTCCAGGGGCTCGGGAAGTTAATTAAATACCATTTGGAGGCATTTAATGTTCGAGCAAAAATGGCTGATTTTCGACAAAAGAGATAACACCCCCCCATTACGTCATGCTTCAGAAATGTGGAAAATGGTCCGTTTTCAAATGTTTTATTTTTGAACGTCAGTTCACATTTGTAGGTGGATCATCAGTGTTAGAGCTAAAATTAGCATGGTTAAAGTGATTTTCATGCTTCCAGGGGCCCAAAACACAAGATTTATGGAATGGTTAAAAGTGCATGAAAATGGCCAATTTACTCACTCTGAGTTCTCAAAAAGGGTTTCTTCACCCCGGGAAGTTAATTAAATACCATTTGGAGGCATTTCATGTTCGAGCAAAAACGGCTGATTTTCGACAAAAGAGATAACACCCCCCCATTACGTCATGCTTCAGAAATGTGGAAAATGGTCCGTTTTCAAATGTTTTATTTTTGAACGTCAGTTCACATTTGTAGGTGGATCATCAGTGTTACAGCTAAAATTAACATGTTTAAAGTCATTTTCATGCTTCCAGGGGCCCAAAACACAAGATTTATGGAATGGTTA
The DNA here is from genome assembly GCF_964263255.1 of Lissotriton vulgaris. Classification (NCBI taxonomy): domain Eukaryota; kingdom Metazoa; phylum Chordata; class Amphibia; order Caudata; family Salamandridae; genus Lissotriton; species Lissotriton vulgaris. The sequence continues at coordinate 199,665 of NW_028246838.1, forward strand.
AAAGTGCATGAAAATGGCCAATTTACTCACTCTGAGTTCTCAAAAAGGGTTTCTTCACCCCGGGAAGCTAATTAAATACCATTTGGAGGCATTTAATGTTCGAGCAAAAACGGCTGATTTTCGACAAAAGAGATAACACCCCCCCATTACGTCATGCTTCAGAAATGTGGAAAATGGTCCGTTTTCAAATGTTTTATTTTTGAACGTCAGTTCACATTTGTAGGTGGATCATCAGTGTTAGAGCTAAAATTAGCATGTTTAAAGTGATTTTCATGCTTCCAGGGGCTCGGGAAGTGAAATAAATGCCATTTGGAGGCATTTAATGTTCGAGCAAAAACGGCTGATTTTCGACAAAAGAGATAACACCCCCCCATTACGTCATGCTTCAGAAATGTGGAAAATGGTCCGTTTTCAATTGTTTTATTTTTGAACGTCAGTTCACATTTGTAGGTGGATCATCAGTGTTAGAGCTAAAATTTGCATGTTTAAAGTGATTTTCATGCTTCCAGGGGCTAGGGAAGTTAATTAAATACCATTTGGAGGCATTTAATGTTCGAGCAAAAACGGCTGATTTTCGACAAAAGAGATAACACCCCCCCATTACGTCATGCTTCAGAAATGTGGAAAATGGTCCGTTTTCAAATGTTTTATTTTTGAACGTCAGTTCACATTTGTAGGTGGATCATCAGTGTTAGAGCTAAAATTAGCATGTTTAAAGTGATTTTCATGCTTCCAGGGGCTCGGGAAGTTAATTAAATACCATTTGGAGGCATTTAATGTTCGAGCAAAAACGGCTGATTTTCGACAAAAGAGATAACACCCCCCCATTACGTCATGCTTCAGAAATGTGGAAAATGGTCCTTTTTCAAATGTTTTATTTTTGAACGTCAGTTCACATTTGTAGGTGGATCATCAGTGTTAGAGCTAAAATTAGCATGTTTAAAGTGATTTTCATGCTTCCAGGGGCTCGGGAAGTTAATTAAATACCATTTGGAGGCATTTAATGTTCGAGCAAAAATGGCTGATTTTCGACAAAAGAGATAACACCCCCCCATTACGTCATGCTTCAGAAATGTGGAAAATGGTCTGTTTTCAAATGTTTTATTTTTGAACGTCAGTTCACATTTGTAGGTGGATCATCAGTGTTAGAGCTAAAATTAGCATGTTTAAAGTGATTTTCATGCTTCCAGGGGCTCGGGAAGTGAAACAAATACCATTTGGAGGCATTTAATGTTCGAGCAAAAATGGCTGATTTTCGACAAAAGAGATAACACCCCCCCATTACGTCATGCTTCAGAAATGTGGAAAATGGTCTGTTTTCAAATGTTTTATTTTTGAACGTCAGTTCACATTTGTAGGTGGATCATCAGTGTTAGAGCTAAAATTAGCATGTTTAAAGTGATTTTCATGCTTCCAGGGGCCCAAAACACAAGATTTATGGATTGGTTAAAAGTGCATGAAAATGGCCAATTTACTCACTCTGAGTTCTCAAAAAGGGTTTCTTCACCCCGGGAAGTTAATTAAATACCATTTGGAGGCATTTAATGTTCGAGCAAAAACGGCTGATTTTCGACAAAAGAGATAACACCCCCCCATTACGTCATGCTTCAGAAATGAGGAAAATGGTCCGTTTTCAAATGTTTTATTTTTGAACGTCAGTTCACATTTGTAGGTGGATCATCAGTGTTAGAGCTAAAATTAGCATGTTTAAAGTGATTTTCATGCTTCCAGGGGCTCGGGAAGTTAATTAAATACCATTTGGAGGCATTTAATGTTCGAGCAAAAACGGCTGATTTTCGACAAAAGAGATAACACCCCCCCATTACGTCATGCTTCAGAAATGTGGAAAATGGTCCGTTTTCAAATGTTTTATTTTTGAACGTCAGTTCACATTTGTAGGTGGATCATCAGTGTTAGAGCTAAAATTAGCATGTTTAAAGTGATTTTCATGCTTCCAGGGGCCCAAAACACAAGATTTATGGAATGGTTAAAAGTGCATGAAAATGGCCAATTTACTCACTCTGAGTTCTCAAAAAGGGTTTCTTCACCCCGGGAAGTTAATTAAATACCATTTGGAGGCATTTAATGTTCGAGCAAAAACGGCTGATTTTCGACAAAAGAGATAACACCCCCCCATTACGTCATGCTTCAGAAATGTGGAAAATGGTCCGTTTTCAAATGTTTTATTTTTGAACGTCAGTTCACATTTGTAGGTGGATCATCAGTGTTAGAGCTAAAATTAGCATGTTTAAAGTGATTTTCATGCTTCCAGGGGCCCAAAACACAAGATTTATGGAATGGTTAAAAGTGCATGAAAATGGCCAATTTACTCACTCTGAGTTCTCAAAAAGGGTTTCTTCACCCCGGGAAGCTAATTAAATACCATTTGGAGGCATTTAATGTTCGAGCAAAAACGGCTGATTTTCGACAAAAGAGATAACACCCCCCCATTACGTCATGCTTCAGAAATGTGGAAAATGGCCCGTTTTCAAATGTTTTATTTTTGAACGTCAGTTCACATTTGTAAGTGGATCATCAGTGTTAGAGCTAAAATTAGCATGTTTAAAGTGATTTTCATGCTTCCAGGGGCTCGGGAAGTTGATTAAATACCATTTGGAGGCATTTAATGTTCGAGCAAAAACGGCTGATTTTCGACAAAAGAGATAACACCCCCCCATTACGTCATGCTTCAGGAATGTGGAAAATGGTCCGTTTTCAAATGTTTTATTTTTGAACGTCAGTTCACATTTGTAGGTGGATCATCAGTGTTAGAGCTAAAATTAGCATGTTTAAAGTGATTTTCATGCTTCCATGGGCCCAAAACACAAGATTTATGGAATGGTTAAAAGTGCATGAAAATGGCCAATTTACTCACTCTGAGTTCTCAAAAAGGGTTTCTTCACCCCGGGAAGTTAATTAAATACCATTTGGAGGCATTTAATGTTCGAGCAAAAACGGCTGATTTTCGACAAAAGAGATAACACCCCCCCATTACGTCATGCTTCAGAAATGTGGAAAATGGTCCGTTTTCAAATGTTTTATTTTTGAACGTCAGTTCACATTTGTAGGTGGATCATCAGTGTTAGAGCTAAAATTAGCATGTTTAAAGTGATTTTCATGCTTCCAGGGCCCAAAACACAAGATTTATGGAATGGTTAAAAGTGCATGAAAATGGCCAATTTACTCACTCTGAGTTCTCAAAAAGGGTTTCTTCACCCCGGGAAGTTAATTAAATACCATTTGGAGGCATTTAATGTTCGAGCAAAAACGGCTGATTTTCGACAAAAGAGATAACACCCCCCCATTACGTCATGCTTCAGAAATGTGGAAAATGGTCCGTTTTCAAATGTTTTATTTTTGAACGTCAGTTCACATTTGTAGGTGGATCATCAGTGTTAGAGCTAAAATTAGCATGTTTAAAGTGATTTTCATGCTTCCAGGGGCTCGGGAAGTTAATTTAATACCATTTGGAGGCATTTAATGTTCGAGCAAAAACGGCTGATGTTCGACAAAAGAGATAACACCCCCCCATTACGTCATGCTTCAGAAATGTGGAAAATGGTCCGTTTTCAAATGTTTTATTTTTGAACGTCAGTTCACATTTGTAGGTGGATCATCAGTGTTAGAGCTAAAATTAGCATGTTTAAAGTGATTTTCATGCTTCCAGGGGCTCGGGAAGTGAAATAAATACCATTTGGAGGCATTTAATGTTCGAGCAAAAACGGCTGATTTTCGACAAAAGAGATAACACCCCCCCATTACGTCATGCTTCAGAAATGTGGAAAATGGTCCGTTTTCAAATGTTTTATTTTTGAACGTCAGTTCACATTAGTAGGTGGATCATCAGTGTTAGAGCTAAAATTAGCATGTTTAAAGTGATTTTCATGCTTCCAGGGGCTCGGGAAGTGAAATAAATACCATTTGGAGGCATTTAATGTTCGAGCAAAAATGGCTGATTTTCGACAAAAGAGATAACACCCCCCCATTACGTCATGCTTCAGAAATGTGGAAAATGGTCCGTTTTCAAATGTTTTATTTTTGAACGTCAGTTCACATTTGTAGGTGGATCATCAGTGTTAGAGCTAAAATTAGCATGTTTAAAGTGATTTTCATGCTTCCAGGGGCCCAAAACACAAGATTTATGGATTGGTTAAAAGTGCATGAAAATGGCCAATTTACTCACTCTGAGTTCTCAAAAAGGGTTTCTTCACCCCGGGAAGTTAATTAAATACCATTTGGAGGCATTTAATGTTCAAACAAAAACGGCTGATTTTCGACAAAAGAGATAACACCCCCCCATTACGTCATGCTTCAGAAATGTGGAAAATGGTCCGTTTTCAAATGTTTTATTTTTGAACGTCAATTCACATTTGTAGGTGGATCATCAGTGTTAGAGCTAAAATTAGCATGTTTAAAGTGATTTTCATGCTTCCAGGGGCTCGGGAAGTTAATTAAATACCATTTGGAGGCATTTAATGTTCGAGCAAAAACGGCTGATTTTCGACAAAAGAGATAACACCCCCCCATTACGTCATGCTTCAGAAATGTGGAAAATGGTCCGTTTTCAAATGTTTTATTTTTGAACGTCAGTTCACATTTGTAGGTGGATCATCAGTGTTAGAGCTAAAATTAGCATGTTTAAAGTGATTTTCATGCTTCCAGGGGCCCAAAACACAAGATTTATGGAATGGTTAAAAGTGCATGAAAATGGCCAATTTACTCACTCTGAGTTCTCAAAAAGGGTTTCTTCACCCCGGGAAGTTAATTAAATACCATTTGGAGGCATTTAATGTTCGAGCAAAAACGGCTGATTTTCGACAAAAGAGATAACACCCCCCCATTACGTCATGCTTCAGAAATGTGGAAAATGGTCAGTTTTCAAATGTTTTATTTTTGAACGTCAGTTCACATTTGTAGGTGGATCATCAGTGTTAGAGCTAAAATTAGCATGTTTAAAGTGATTTTCATGCTTCCAGGGACCCAAAACACAAGATTTATGGAATGGTTAAAAGTGCATGAAAATGGCCAATTTACTCACTCTGAGTTCTCAAAAAGGGTTTCTTCACCCCGGGAAGTTAATTAAATACCATTTGGAGGCATTTAATGTTCGAGCAAAAACGGCTGATTTTCGACAAAAGAGATAACACCCCCCCATTACGTCATGCTTCAGAAATGTGGAAAATGGCCCGTTTTCAAATGTTTTATTTTTTAACGTCAGTTCACATTTGTAGGTGGATCATCAGTGTTAGAGCTAAAATTAGCATGTTTAAAGTTATTTTCATGCTTCCAGGGGCCCAAAACACAAGATTTATGGAATGGTTAAAAGTGCATGAAAATGGCCAATTTACTCACTCTGAGTTCTCAAAAAGGGTTTCTTCACCCCGGGAAGTTAATTAAATACCATTTGGAGGCATTTAATGTTCGAGCAAAAACGGCTGATTTTCGACAAAAGAGATAACACCCCCCCATTACGTCATGCTTCAGAAATGTGGAAAATGGTCCGTTTTCAAATGTTTTATTTTTGAACGTCAGTTCACATTTGTAGGTGGATCATCAGTGTTAGAGCTAAAATTAGCATGTTTAAAGTGATTTTCATGCTTCCAGGGGCCCAAAACACAAGATTTATGGAATGGTTAAAAGTGCATGAAAATGGCCAATTTACTCACTCTGAGTTCTCAAAAAGGGTTTCTTCACCCCGGGAAGCTAATTAAATACCATTTGGAGGCATTTAATGTTCGAGCAAAAACGGCTGATTTTCGACAAAAGAGATAACACCCCCCCATTACGTCATGCTTCAGAAATGTGGAAAATGGTCCGTTTTCAAATGTTTTATTTTTGAACGTCAGTTCACATTTGTAGGTGGATCATCAGTGTTAGAGCTAAAATTAGCATGTTTAAAGTGATTTTCATGCTTCCAGGGGCTCGGGAAGTTAATTTAATACCATTTGGAGGCATTTAATGTTCGAGCAAAAACGGCTGATGTTCGACAAAAGAGATAACACCCCCCCATTACGTCATGCTTCAGAAATGTGGAAAATGGTCCGTTTTCAAATGTTTTATTTTTGAACGTCAGTTCACATTTGTAGGTGGATCATCAGTGTTAGAGCTAAAATTAGCATGTTTAAAGTGATTTTCATGCTTCCAGGGGCTCGGGAAGTGAAATAAATACCATTTGGAGGCATTTAATGTTCGAGCAAAAACGGCTGATTTTCGACAAAAGAGATAACACCCCCCCATTACGTCATGCTTCAGAAATGTGGAAAATGGTCCGTTTTCAAATGTTTTATTTTTGAACGTCAGTTCACATTAGTAGGTGGATCATCAGTGTTAGAGCTAAAATTAGCATGTTTAAAGTGATTTTCATGCTTCCAGGGGCTCGGGAAGTGAAATAAATACCATTTGGAGGCATTTAATGTTCGAGCAAAAATGGCTGATTTTCGACAAAAGAGATAACACCCCCCCATTACGTCATGCTTCAGAAATGTGGAAAATGGTCCGTTTTCAAATGTTTTATTTTTGAACGTCAGTTCACATTTGTAGGTGGATCATCAGTGTTAGAGCTAAAATTAGCATGTTTAAAGTGATTTTCATGCTTCCAGGGGCCCAAAACACAAGATTTATGGATTGGTTAAAAGTGCATGAAAATGGCCAATTTACTCACTCTGAGTTCTCAAAAAGGGTTTCTTCACCCCGGGAAGTTAATTAAATACCATTTGGAGGCATTTAATGTTCAAACAAAAACGGCTGATTTTCGACAAAAGAGATAACACCCCCCCATTACGTCATGCTTCAGAAATGTGGAAAATGGTCCGTTTTCAAATGTTTTATTTTTGAACGTCAATTCACATTTGTAGGTGGATCATCAGTGTTAGAGCTAAAATTAGCATGTTTAAAGTGATTTTCATGCTTCCAGGGGCTCGGGAAGTTAATTAAATACCATTTGGAGGCATTTAATGTTCGAGCAAAAACGGCTGATTTTCGACAAAAGAGATAACACCCCCCCATTACGTCATGCTTCAGAAATGTGGAAAATGGTCCGTTTTCAAATGTTTTATTTTTGAACGTCAGTTCACATTTGTAGGTGGATCATCAGTGTTAGAGCTAAAATTAGCATGTTTAAAGTGATTTTCATGCTTCCAGGGGCCCAAAACACAAGATTTATGGAATGGTTAAAAGTGCATGAAAATGGCCAATTTACTCACTCTGAGTTCTCAAAAAGGGTTTCTTCACCCCGGGAAGTTAATTAAATACCATTTGGAGGCATTTAATGTTCGAGCAAAAACGGCTGATTTTCGACAAAAGAGATAACACCCCCCCATTACGTCATGCTTCAGAAATGTGGAAAATGGTCAGTTTTCAAATGTTTTATTTTTGAACGTCAGTTCACATTTGTAGGTGGATCATCAGTGTTAGAGCTAAAATTAGCATGTTTAAAGTGATTTTCATGCTTCCAGGGACCCAAAACACAAGATTTATGGAATGGTTAAAAGTGCATGAAAATGGCCAATTTACTCACTCTGAGTTCTCAAAAAGGGTTTCTTCACCCCGGGAAGTTAATTAAATACCATTTGGAGGCATTTAATGTTCGAGCAAAAACGGCTGATTTTCGACAAAAGAGATAACACCCCCCCATTACGTCATGCTTCAGAAATGTGGAAAATGGCCCGTTTTCAAATGTTTTATTTTTTAACGTCAGTTCACATTTGTAGGTGGATCATCAGTGTTAGAGCTAAAATTAGCATGTTTAAAGTTATTTTCATGCTTCCAGGGGCCCAAAACACAAGATTTATGGAATGGTTAAAAGTGCATGAAAATGGCCAATTTACTCACTCTGAGTTCTCAAAAAGGGTTTCTTCACCCCGGGAAGTTAATTAAATACCATTTGGAGGCATTTAATGTTCGAGCAAAAACGGCTGATTTTCGACAAAAGAGATAACACCCCCCCATTACGTCATGCTTCAGAAATGTGGAAAATGGTCCGTTTTCAAATGTTTTATTTTTGAACGTCAGTTCACATTTGTAGGTGGATCATCAGTGTTAGAGCTAAAATTAGCATGTTTAAAGTGATTTTCATGCTTCCAGGGGCTCGGGAAGTGAAATAAATACCATTTGGAGGCATTTAATGTTCGAGCAAAAACGGATGATTTTCGACAAAAGAGATAACACCCCCCCATTACGTCATGCTTCAGAAATGTGGAAAATGGTCCGTTTTCAAATGTTTTATTTTTTAACGTCAGTTCACATTTGTAGGTGGATCATCAGTGTTAGAGCTAAAATTAGCATGTTTAAAGTGATTTTCATGCTTCCAGGGGCTCGGGAAGTGAAATAAATACCATTTGGAGGCATTTAATGTTCGAGCAAAAACGGCTGATTTTCGACAAAAGAGATAACACCCACCCATTACGTCATGCTTGAGAAATGTGGAAAATGGTCCGTTTTCAAATGTTTTATTTTTGAACGTCAGTTCACATTTGTAGGTGGATCATCAGTGTTAGAGGTAAAATTTGCATGTTTAAAGTGATTTTCATGCTTCCAGGGGCTCGGGAAGTTAATTAAATACCATTTGGAGGCATTTAATGTTCGAGCAAAAACGGCTGATTTTCGACAAAAGAGATAACACCCCCCCATTACGTCATGCTTCAGAAATGTGGAAAATGGTCCGTTTTCAAATGTTTTATTTTTGAACGTCAGTTCACATTTGTAGGTGGATCATCAGTGTTAGAGCTAAAATGAGCATGTTTAAAGTGATTTTCATGCTTCCAGGGGCTCGGGAAGTTAATTAAATACCATTTGGAGGCATTTAATGTTCGAGCAAAAACGGCTGATTTTCGACAAAAGAGATAACACCCCCCCATTACGTCATGCTTCAGAAATGTGGAAAATGGTCCGTTTTCAAATGTTTTATTTTTGAACGTCAGTTCACATTTGTAGGTGGATCATCAGTGTTAGAGCTAAAATTAGCATGTTTAAAGTGATTTTCATGCTTCCAGGGGCCCAAAACACAAGATTTATGGAATGGTTAAAAGTGCATGAAAATGGCCAATTTACTCACTCTGAGTTCTCAAAAAGGGTTTCTTCACCCCGGGAAGTTAATTAAATACCATTTGGAGGCATTTAATGTTCGAGCAAAAACGGCTGATTTTCGACAAAAGAGATAACACCCCCCCATTACGTCATGCTTCAGAAATGTGGAAAATGGTCCGTTTTCAAATGTTTTATTTTTGAACGTCAGTTCACATTTGTAGGTGGATCATCAGTGTTAGAGCTAAAATTAGCATGTTTAAAGTGATTTTCATGCTTCCAGGGGCCCAAAACACAAGATTTATGGAATGGTTAAAAGTGCATGAAAATGGCCAATTTACTCACTCTGAGTTCTCAAAAAGGGTTTCTTCACCCCGGGAAGCTAATTAAATACCATTTGGAGGCATTTAATGTTCGAGCAAAAACGGCTGATTTTCGACAAAAGAGATAACACCCCCCCATTACGTCATGCTTCAGAAATGTGGAAAATGGCCCGTTTTCAAATGTTTTATTTTTGAACGTCAGTTCACATTTGTAAGTGGATCATCAGTGTTAGAACTAAAATTAGCATGTTTAAAGTGATTTTCATGCTTCCAGGGGCTCGGGAAGTTGATTAAATACCATTTGGAGGCATTTAATGTTCGAGCAAAAACGGCTGATTTTCGACAAAAGAGATAACACCCCCCCATTACGTCATGCTTCAGGAATGTGGAAAATGGTCCGTTTTCAAATGTTTTATTTTTGAACGTCAGTTCACATTTGTAGGTGGATCATCAGTGTTAGAGCTAAAATTAGCATGTTTAAAGTGATTTTCATGCTTCCATGGGCCCAAAACACAAGATTTATGGAATGGTTAAAAGTGCATGAAAATGGCCAATTTACTCACTCTGAGTTCTCAAAAAGGGTTTCTTCACCCCGGGAAGTTAATTAAATACCATTTGGAGGCATTTAATGTTCGAGCAAAAACGGCTGATTTTCGACAAAAGAGATAACACCCCCCCATTACGTCATGCTTCAGAAATGTGGAAAATGGTCCGTTTTCAAATGTTTTATTTTTGAACGTCAGTTCACATTTGTAGGTGGATCATCAGTGTTAGAGCTAAAATTAGCATGTTTAAAGTGATTTTCATGCTTCCAGGGCCCAAAACACAAGATTTATGGAATGGTTAAAAGTGCATGAAAATGGCCAATTTACTCACTCTGAGTTCTCAAAAAGGGTTTCTTCACCCCGGGAAGTTAATTAAATACCATTTGGAGGCATTTAATGTTCGAGCAAAAACGGCTGATTTTCGACAAAAGAGATAACACCCCCCCATTACGTCATGCTTCAGAAATGTGGAAAATGGTCCGTTTTCAAATGTTTTATTTTTGAACGTCAGTTCACATTTGTAGGTGGATCATCAGTGTTAGAGCTAAAATTAGCATGTTTAAAGTGATTTTCATGCTTCCAGGGGCTCGGGAAGTTAATTTAATACCATTTGGAGGCATTTAATGTTCGAGCAAAAACGGCTGATGTTCGACAAAAGAGATAACACCCCCCCATTACGTCATGCTTCAGAAATGTGGAAAATGGTCCGTTTTCAAATGTTTTATTTTTGAACGTCAGTTCACATTTGTAGGTGGATCATCAGTGTTAGAGCTAAAATTAGCATGTTTAAAGTGATTTTCATGCTTCCAGGGGCTCGGGAAGTGAAATAAATACCATTTGGAGGCATTTAATGTTCGAGCAAAAACGGCTGATTTTCGACAAAAGAGATAACACCCCCCCATTACGTCATGCTTCAGAAATGTGGAAAATGGTCCGTTTTCAAATGTTTTATTTTTGAACGTCAGTTCACATTAGTAGGTGGATCATCAGTGTTAGAGCTAAAATTAGCATGTTTAAAGTGATTTTCATGCTTCCAGGGGCTCGGGAAGTGAAATAAATACCATTTGGAGGCATTTAATGTTCGAGCAAAAATGGCTGATTTTCGACAAAAGAGATAACACCCCCCCATTACGTCATGCTTCAGAAATGTGGAAAATGGTCCGTTTTCAAATGTTTTATTTTTGAACGTCAGTTCACATTTGTAGGTGGATCATCAGTGTTAGAGCTAAAATTAGCATGTTTAAAGTGATTTTCATGCTTCCAGGGGCCCAAAACACAAGATTTATGGATTGGTTAAAAGTGCATGAAAATGGCCAATTTACTCACTCTGAGTTCTCAAAAAGGGTTTCTTCACCCCGGGAAGTTAATTAAATACCATTTGGAGGCATTTAATGTTCAAACAAAAACGGCTGATTTTCGACAAAAGAGATAACACCCCCCCATTACGTCATGCTTCAGAAATGTGGAAAATGGTCCGTTTTCAAATGTTTTATTTTTGAACGTCAATTCACATTTGTAGGTGGATCATCAGTGTTAGAGCTAAAATTAGCATGTTTAAAGTGATTTTCATGCTTCCAGGGGCTCGGGAAGTTAATTAAATACCATTTGGAGGCATTTAATGTTCGAGCAAAAACGGCTGATTTTCGACAAAAGAGATAACACCCCCCCATTACGTCATGCTTCAGAAATGTGGAAAATGGTCCGTTTTCAAATGTTTTATTTTTGAACGTCAGTTCACATTTGTAGGTGGATCATCAGTGTTAGAGCTAAAATTAGCATGTTTAAAGTGATTTTCATGCTTCCAGGGGCCCAAAACACAAGATTTATGGAATGGTTAAAAGTGCATGAAAATGGCCAATTTACTCACTCTGAGTTCTCAAAAAGGGTTTCTTCACCCCGGGAAGTTAATTAAATACCATTTGGAGGCATTTAATGTTCGAGCAAAAACGGCTGATTTTCGACAAAAGAGATAACACCCCCCCATTACGTCATGCTTCAGAAATGTGGAAAATGGTCAGTTTTCAAATGTTTTATTTTTGAACGTCAGTTCACATTTGTAGGTGGATCATCAGTGTTAGAGCTAAAATTAGCATGTTTAAAGTGATTTTCATGCTTCCAGGGACCCAAAACACAAGATTTATGGAATGGTTAAAAGTGCATGAAAATGGCCAATTTACTCACTCTGAGTTCTCAAAAAGGGTTTCTTCACCCCGGGAAGTTAATTAAATACCATTTGGAGGCATTTAATGTTCGAGCAAAAACGGCTGATTTTCGACAAAAGAGATAACACCCCCCCATTACGTCATGCTTCAGAAATGTGGAAAATGGCCCGTTTTCAAATGTTTTATTTTTTAACGTCAGTTCACATTTGTAGGTGGATCATCAGTGTTAGAGCTAAAATTAGCATGTTTAAAGTTATTTTCATGCTTCCAGGGGCCCAAAACACAAGATTTATGGAATGGTTAAAAGTGCATGAAAATGGCCAATTTACTCACTCTGAGTTCTCAAAAAGGGTTTCTTCACCCCGGGAAGTTAATTAAATACCATTTGGAGGCATTTAATGTTCGAGCAAAAACGGCTGATTTTCGACAAAAGAGATAACACCCCCCCATTACGTCATGCTTCAGAAATGTGGAAAATGGTCCGTTTTCAAATGTTTTATTTTTGAACGTCAGTTCACATTTGTAGGTGGATCATCAGTGTTAGAGCTAAAATTAGCATGTTTAAAGTGATTTTCATGCTTCCAGGGGCTTGGGAAGTGAAATAAATACCATTTGGAGGCATTTAATGTTCGAGCAAAAACGGATGATTTTCGACAAAAGAGATAACACCCCCCCATTACGTCATGCTTCAGAAATGTGGAAAATGGTCCGTTTTCAAATGTTTTATTTTTTAACGTCAGTTCACATTTGTAGGTGGATCATCAGTGTTAGAGCTAAAATTAGCATGTTTAAAGTGATTTTCATGCTTCCAGGGGCTCGGGAAGTGAAATAAATACCATTTGGAGGCATTTAATGTTCGAGCAAAAACGGCTGATTTTCGACAAAAGAGATAACACCCACCCATTACGTCATGCTTGAGAAATGTGGAAAATGGTCCGTTTTCAAATGTTTTATTTTTGAACGTCAGTTCACATTTGTAGGTGGATCATCAGTGTTAGAGCTAAAATTTGCATGTTTAAAGTGATTTTCATGCTTCCAGGGGCTCGGGAAGTTAATTAAATACCATTTGGAGGCATTTAATGTTCGAGCAAAAACGGCTGATTTTCGACAAAAGAGATAACACCCCCCCATTACGTCATGCTTCAGAAATGTGGAAAATGGTCCGTTTTCAAATGTTTTATTTTTGAACGTCAGTTCACATTTGTAGGTGGATCATCAGTGTTAGAGCTAAAATGAGCATGTTTAAAGTGATTTTCATGCTTCCAGGGGCTCGGGAAGTTAATTAAATACCATTTGGAGGCAATTAATGTTCGAGCAAAAACGGCTGATTTTCGACAAAAGAGATAACACCCCCCCATTACGTCATGCTTCAGAAATGTGGAAAATGGTCCGTTTTCAAATGTTTTATTTTTGAACGTCAGTTCACATTTGTAGGTGGATCATCAGTGTTAGAGCTAAAATTAGCATGTTTAAAGTGATTTTCATGCTTCCAGGGGCCCAAAACACAAGATTTATGGAATGGTTAAAAGTGCATGAAAATGGCCAATTTACTCACTCTGAGTTCTCAAAAAGGGTTTCTTCACCCCGGGAAGTTAATTAAATACCATTTGGAGGCATTTAATGTTCGAGCAAAAACAGCTGATTTTCGACAAAAGAGATAACACCCCCCCATTACGTCATGCTTCAGAAATGTGGAAAATGGTCCGTTTTCAAATGTTTTATTTTTGAACGTCAGTTCACATTTGTAGGTGGATCATCAGTGTTAGAGCTAAAATTAGCATGTTTAAAGTGATTTTCATGCTTCCAGGGGCCCAAAACACAAGATTTATGGAATGGTTAAAAGTGCATGAAAATGGCCAATTTACTCACTCTGAGTTCTCAAAAAGGGTTTCTTCACCCCGGGAAGTTAATTAAATACCATTTGGAGGCATTTAATGTTCGAGCAAAAACGGCTGATTTTCGACAAAAGAGATAACACCCCCCCATTACGTCATGCTTCAGAAATGTGGAAAATGGCCCGTTTTCAAATGTTTTATTTTTTAACGTCAGTTCACATTTGTAGGTGGATCATCAGCGTTAGAGCTAAAATTAGCATGTTTAAAGTTATTTTCATGCTTCAAGGGGCCCAAAACACAAGATTTATGGAATGGTTAAAAGTGCATGAAAATGGCCAATTTACTCACTCTGAGTTCTCAAAAAGGGTTTCTTCACCCCGGGAAGTTAATTAAATACCATTTGGAGGCATTTAATGTTCGAGCAAAAACGGATGATTTTCGACAAAAGAGATAACACCCCCCCATTACGTCATGCTTCAGAAATGTGGAAAATGGTCCGTTTTCAAATGTTTTATTTTTGAACGTCAGTTCACATTTGTAGGTGGATCATCAGTGTTAGAGCTAAAATTAGCATGTTTAAAGTGATTTTCATGCTTCCAGGGGCTCGGGAAGTGAAATAAATACCATTTGGAGGCATTTAATGTTCGAGCAAAAACGGATGATTTTCGACAAAAGAGATAACACCCCCCCATTACGTCATGCTTCAGAAATGTGGAAAATGGTCCGTTTTCAAATGTTTTATTTTTTAACGTCAGTTCACATTTGTAGGTGGATCATCAGTGTTAGAGCTAAAATTAGCATGTTTAAAGTGATTTTCATGCTTCCAGGGGCTCGGGAAGTGAAATAAATACCATTTGGAGGCATTTAATGTTCGAGCAAAAACGGCTGATTTTCGACAAAAGAGATAACACCCACCCATTACGTCATGCTTGAGAAATGTGGAAAATGGTCCGTTTTCAAATGTTTTATTTTTGAACGTCAGTTCACATTTGTAGGTGGATCATCAGTGTTAGAGCTAAAATTTGCATGTTTAAAGTGATTTTCATGCTTCCAGGGGCTCGGGAAGTTAATTAAATACCATTTGGAGGCATTTAATGTTCGAGCAAAAACGGCTGATTTTCGACAATAGAGATAACATCCCCCCATTACGTCATGCTTCAGAAATGTGGAAAATGGTCCGTTTTCAAATGTTTTATTTTTGAACGTCAGTTCACATTTGTAGGTGGATCATCAGTGTTAGAGCTAAAATTAGCATGTTTAAAGTGATTTTCATGCTTCCAGGGGCCCAAAACACAAGATTTATGGAATGGTTAAAAGTGCATGAAAATGGCCAATTTACTCACTCTGAGTTCTCAAAAAGGGTTTCTTCACCCCGGGAAGTTAATTAAATACCATTTGGAGGCATTTAATGTTCGAGCAAAAATGGCTGATTTTCGACAAAAGAGATAACACCCCCCCATTACGTCATGCTTCAGAAATGTGGAAAATGGTCCGTTTTCAAATGTTTTATTTTTGAACGTCAGTTCACATTTGTAGGTGGATCATCAGTGTTAGAGCTAAAATTAGCATGGTTAAAGTGATTTTCATGCTTCCAGGGGCCCAAAACACAAGATTTATGGAATGGTTAAAAGTGCATGAAAATGGCCAATTTACTCACTCTGAGTTCTCAAAAAGGGTTTCTTCACCCCGGGAAGTTAATTAAATACCATTTGGAGGCATTTCATGTTCGAGCAAAAACGGCTGATTTTCGACAAAAGAGATAACACCCCCCCATTACGTCATGCTTCAGAAATGTGGAAAATGGTCCGTTTTCAAATGTTTTATTTTTGAACGTCAGTTCACATTTGTAGGTGGATCATCAGTGTTACAGCTAAAATTAACATGTTTAAAGTCATTTTCATGCTTCCAGGGGCCCAAAACACAAGATTTATGGAATGGTTAAAAGTGCATGAAAATGGCCAATTTACTCACTCTGAGTTCTCAAAAAGGGTTTCTTCACCCCGGGAAGTTAATTAAATACCATTTGGAGGCATTTAATGTTCGAGCAAAAACGGCTGATTTTCGAATAAAGAGATAACACCCCCCCATTACGTCATGCTTCAGAAATGTGGAAAATGGTCCGTTTTCAAATGTTTTATTTTTGAACGTCAGTTCACATTTGTAGGTGGATCATCAGTGTTAGAGCTAAAATTAGCATGTTTAAAGTGATTTTCATGCTTCCAGGGGCTCGGGAAGTGAAATAAATGCCATTTGGAGGCATTTAATATTCGAGCAAAAACGGCTGATTTTCGACAAAAGAGATAACACCCCCCCATTACGTCATGCTTCAGAAATGTGGAAAATGGTCCGTTTTCAAATGTTTTATTTTTGAACGTCAGTTCACATTTGTAGGTGGATCATCAGTGTTAGAGCTAAAATTAGCATGTTTAAAGTGATTTTCATGCTTCCAGTGGCTCGGGAAGTGAAATAAATACCATTTGGAGGCATTTATTGTTCGAGCAAAAACGGCTGATTTTCGACAAAAGAGATAACACCCCCCCATTACGTCATGCTTCAGAAATGTGGAAAATGGTCCGTTTTCAAATGTTTTATTTTTGAACGTCAGTTCACATTTGTAGGTGGATCATCAGTGTTAGAGCTAAAATTTGCATGTTTAAAGTGATTTTCATGCTTCCAGGGGCTAGGGAAGTTAATTAAATACCATTTGGAGGTATTTAATGTTCGAGCAAAAACGGCTGATTTTCGACAAAAGAGATAACACCCCCCCATTACGTCATGCTTCAGAAATGTGGAAAATGGTCCGTTTTCAAATGTTTTATTTTTGAACGTCAGTTCACATTTGTAGGTGGATCATCAGTGTTAGAGCTAAAATTAGCATGTTTAAAGTGATTTTCATGCTTCCAGGGGCTCGGGAAGTTAATTAAATACCATTTGGAGGCATTTAATGTTCGAGCAAAAACGGCTGATTTTCGACAAAAGAGATAACACCCCCCCATTACGTCATGCTTCAGAAATGTGGAAAATGGTCCTTTTTCAAATGTTTTATTTTTGAACGTCAGTTCACATTTGTAGGTGGATCATCAGTGTTAGAGCTAAAATTAGCATGTTTAAAGTGATTTTCATGCTTCCAGGGGCTCGGGAAGTTAATTAAATACCATTTGGAGGCATTTAATGTTCGAGCAAAAATGGCTGATTTTCGACAAAAGAGATAACACCCCCCCATTACGTCATGCTTCAGAAATGTGGAAAATGGTCTGTTTTCAAATGTTTTATTTTTGAACGTCAGTTCACATTTGTAGGTGGATCATCAGTGTTAGAGCTAAAATTAGCATGTTTAAAGTGATTTTCATGCTTCCAGGGGCTCGGGAAGTGAAACAAATACCATTTGGAGGCATTTAATGTTCGAGCAAAAACGGCTGATTTTCGACAAAAGAGATAACACCCCCCCATTACGTCATGCTTCAGAAATGTGGAAAATGGTCCGTTTTCAAATGTTTTATTTTTGAACGTCAGTTCACATTTGTAGGTGGATCATCAGTGTTAGAGCTAAAATTAGCATGTTTAAAGTGATTTTCATGCTTCCAGGGGCTCGAGAAGTGAAATAAATACCATTTGGAGGCATTTAATGTTTGAGCAAAAACGGCAGATTTTCGACAAAAGAGATAACACCCCCCCATTACGTCATGCTTCAGAAATGTGGAAAATGGTCCGTTTTCAAATGTTTTATTTTTGAACGTCAGTTCACATTTGTAGGTGGATCATGAGTGTTAGAGCTAAAATTAGCATGTTTAAAGTGATTTTCATGCTTCCAGGGGCCCAAAACACAAGATTTATGGAATGGTTAAAAGTGCATGAAAATGGCCAATTTACTCACTCTGAGTTCTCAAAAAGGGTTTCTTCACCCCGGGAAGTTAATTAAATACCATTTGGAGGCATTTAATGTTCGAGCAAAAACGGCTGATTTTCGACAAAAGAGATAATACCCCCCCATTACGTCATGCTTCAGAAATGTGGAAAATGGTCCGTTTTCAAATGTTTTATTTTTGAACGTCAGTTCACATTTGTAGGTGAATCATCAGTGTTAGAGCTAAAATTAGCATGTTTAAAGTGATTTTCATGCTTCCAGGGGCCCAAAACACAAGATTTATGGAATGGTTAAAAGTGCATGAAAATGGCCAATTTACTCACTCTGAGTTCTCAAAAAGGGTTTCTTCACCCCGGGAAGTTAATTAAATACCATTTGGAGGCATTTAATGTTCGAGCAAAAATGGCTGATTTTCGACAAAAGAGATAACACCCCCCATTACGTCATGCTTCAGAAATGTGGAAAATGGTCCGTTTTCAAATGTTTTATTTTTGAACGTCAGTTCACATTTGTAGGTGGATCATCAGTGTTAGAGCTAAAATTAGCATGTTTAAAGTGATTTTCATGCTTCCAGGGGCTCGGGAAGTTAATTAAATACCATTTGGAGGCATTTAATGTTCGAGCAAAAACGGCTGATTTTCGACAAAAGAGATAACACCCCCCCATTACGTCATGCTTCAGAAATGTGGAAAATGGTCCGTTTTCAAATGTTTTATTTTTGAACGTCAGTTCACATTTGTAGGTGGATCATCAGTGTTAGAGCTAAAATTAGCATGTTTAAAGTGATTTTCATGCTTCCAGGGGCTCGGGAAGTGAAATAAATACCATTTGGAGGCATTTAATGTTCGAGCAAAAACGGATGATTTTCGACAAAAGAGATAACACCCCCCCATTACGTCATGCTTCAGAAATGTGGAAAATGGTCCGTTTTCAAATGTTTTATTTTTTAACGTCAGTTCACATTTGTAGGTGGATCATCAGTGTTAGAGCTAAAATTAGCATGTTTAAAGTGATTTTCATGCTTCCAGGGGCTCGGGAAGTGAAATAAATACCATTTGGAGGCATTTAATGTTCGAGCAAAAACGGCTGATTTTCGACAAAAGAGATAACACCCACCCATTACGTCATGCTTGAGAAATGTGGAAAATGGTCCGTTTTCAAATGTTTTATTTTTGAACGTCAGTTCACATTTGTAGGTGGATCATCAGTGTTAGAGCTAAAATTTGCATGTTTAAAGTGATTTTCATGCTTCCAGGGGCTCGGGAAGTTAATTAAATACCATTTGGAGGCATTTAATGTTCGAGCAAAAACGGCTGATTTTCGACAAAAGAGATAACACCCCCCCATTACGTCATGCTTCAGAAATGTGGAAAATGGTCCGTTTTCAAACGTTTTATTTTTGAACGTCAGTTCACATTTGTAGGTGGATCATCAGTGTTAGAGCTAAAATGAGCATGTTTAAAGTGATTTTCATGCTTCCAGGGGCTCGGGAAGTTAATTAAATACCATTTGGAGGCATTTAATGTTCGAGCAAAAACGGCTGATTTTCGACAAAAGAGATAACACCCCCCATTACGTCATGCTTCAGAAATGTGGAAAATGGTCCGTTTTCAAATGTTTTATTTTTGAACGTCAGTTCACATTTGTAGGTGGATCATCAGTGTTAGAGCTAAAATTAGCATGTTTAAAGTGATTTTCATGCTTCCAGGGGCCCAAAACACAAGATTTATGGAATGGTTAAAAGTGCATGAAAATGGCCAATTTACTCACTCTGAGTTCTCAAAAAGGGTTTCTTCACCCCAGGAAGTTAATTAAATACCATTTGGAGGCATTTAATGTTCGAGCAAAAACGGCTGATTTTCGACAAAAGAGATAACACCCCCCCATTACGTCATGCTTCAGAAATGTGGAAAATGGTCCGTTTTCAAATGTTTTATTTTTGAACGTCAGTTCACATTTGTAGGTGGATCATCAGTGTTAGAGCTAAAATTAGCATGTTTAAAGTGATTTTCATGCTTCCAGGGGCCCAAAACACAAGATTTATGGAATGGTTAAAAGTGCATGAAAATGGCCAATTTACTCACTCTGAGTTCTCAAAAAGGGTTTCTTCACCCCGGGAAGTTAATTAAATACCATTTGGAGGCATTTAATGTTTGAGCAAAAACGGCTGATTTTCGACAAAAGAGATAACACCCCCCCATTACGTCATGCTTCAGAAATGTGGAAAATGGCCCGTTTTCAAATGTTTTATTTTTTAACGTCAGTTCACATTTGTAGGTGGATCATCAGTGTTAGAGCTAAAATTAGCATGTTTAAAGTTATTTTCATGCTTCCAGGGGCCCAAAACACAAGATTTATGGAATGGTTAAAAGTGCATGAAAATGGCCAATTTACTCACTCTGAGTTCTCAAAAAGGGTTTCTTCACCCCGGGAAGTTAATTAAATACCATTTGGAGGCATTTAATGTTCGAGCAAAAACGGCTGATTTTCGACAAAAGAGATAACACCCCCCCATTACGTCATGCTTCAGAAATGTGGAAAATGGTCCGTTTTCAAATGTTTTATTTTTGAACGTCAGTTCACATTTGTAGGTGGATCATCAGTGTTAGAGCTAAAATTAGCATGTTTAAAGTGATTTTCATGCTTCCAGGGGCTCGGGAAGTGAAATAAATACCATTTGGAGGCATTTAATGTTCGAGCAAAAACGGATGATTTTCGACAAAAGAGATAACACCCCCCCATTACGTCATGCTTCAGAAATGTGGAAAATGGTCCGTTTTCAAATGTTTTATTTTTTAACGTCAGTTCACATTTGTAGGTGGATCATCAGTGTTAGAGCTAAAATTAGCATGTTTAAAGTGATTTTCATGCTTCCAGGGGCTCGGGAAGTGAAATAAATACCATTTGGAGGCATTTAATGTTCGAGCAAAAACGGCTGATTTTCGACAAAAGAGATAACACCCACCCATTACGTCATGCTTGAGAAATGTGGAAAATGGTCCGTTTTCAAATGTTTTATTTTTGAACGTCAGTTCACATTTGTAGGTGGATCATCAGTGTTAGAGCTAAAATTTGCATGTTTAAAGTGATTTTCATGCTTCCAGGGGCTCGGGAAGTTAATTAAATACCATTTGGAGGCATTTAATGTTCGAGCAAAAACGGCTGATTTTCGACAATAGAGATAACATCCCCCCATTACGTCATGCTTCAGAAATGTGGAAAATGGTCCGTTTTCAAATGTTTTATTTTTGAACGTCAGTTCACATTTGTAGGTGGATCATCAGTGTTAGAGCTAAAATTAGCATGTTTAAAGTGATTTTCATGCTTCCAGGGGCCCAAAACACAAGATTTATGGAATGGTTAAAAGTGCATGAAAATGGCCAATTTACTCACTCTGAGTTCTCAAAAAGGGTTTCTTCACCCCGGGAAGTTAATTAAATACCATTTGGAGGCATTTAATGTTCGAGCAAAAATGGCTGATTTTCGACAAAAGAGATAACACCCCCCCATTACGTCATGCTTCAGAAATGTGGAAAATGGTCCATTTTCAAATGTTTTATTTTTGAACGTCAGTTCACATTTGTAGGTGGATCATCAGTGTTAGAGCTAAAATTAGCATGTTTAAAGTGATTTTCATGCTTCCAGGGGCTTGGGAAGTGAAATAAATACCATTTGGAGGCATTTAATGTTCGAGCAAAATGGCTGATTTTCGACAAAAGAGATAACACCCACCCATTACGTCATGCTTCAGAAATGTGGAAAATGGTCCGTTTTCAAATGTTTTATTTTTGAACGTCAGTTCACATTTGTAGGTGGATCATCAGTGTTAGAGCTAAAATTAGCATGTTTAAAGTGATTTTCATGCTTCCAGGGGCCCAAAACACAAGATTTATGGAATGGTTAAAAGTGCATGAAAATGGCCAATTTACTCACTCTGAGTTCTCAAAAAGGGTTTCTTCACCCCGGGAAGTTAATTAAATACCATTTGGAGGCATTTCATGTTCGAGCAAAAACGGCTGATTTTCGACAAAAGAGATAACACCCCCCCATTACGTCATGCTTCAGAAATGTGGAAAATGGTCCGTTTTCAAATGTTTTATTTTTGAACGTCAGTTCACATTTGTAGGTGGATCATCAGTGTTACAGCTAAAATTAACATGTTTAAAGTCATTTTCATGCTTCCAGGGGCCCAAAACACAAGATTTATGGAATGGTTAAAAGTGCATGAAAATGGCCAATTTACTCACTCTGAGTTCTCAAAAAGGGTTTCTTCACCCCGGGAAGTTAATTAAATACCATTTGGAGGCATTTAATGTTCGAGCAAAAACGGCTGATTTTCGACAAAAGAGATAACACCCCCCCATTACGTCATGCTTCAGAAATGTGGAAAATGGTCCGTTTTCAAATGTTTTATTTTTGAACGTCAGTTCACATTTGTAGGTGGATCATCAGTGTTAGAGCTAAAATTAGCATGTTTAAAGTGATTTTCATGCTTCCAGGGGCTCGGGAAGTGAAATAAATGCCATTTGGAGGCATTTAATGTTCGAGCAAAAACGGCTGATTTTCGACAAAAGAGATAACACCCCCCCCATTACGTCATGCTTCAGAAATGTGGAAAATGGTCCGTTTTCAAATGTTTTATTTTTGAACGTCAGTTCACATTTGTAGGTGGATCATCAGTGTTAGAGCTAAAATTAGCATGTTTAAAGTGATTTTCATGCTTCCAGGGGCTCGGGAAGTGAAATAAATACCATTTGGAGGCATTTATTGTTCGAGCAAAAACGGCTGATTTTCGACAAAAGAGATAACACCCCCCCATTACGTCATGCTTCAGAAATGTGGAAAATGGTCCGTTTTCAAATGTTTTATTTTTGAACGTCAGTTCACATTTGTAGGTGGATCATCAGTGTTAGAGCTAAAATTAGCATGTTTAAAGTGATTTTCATGCTTCCAGGGGCTCGGGAAGTTAATTAAATACCATTTGGAGGCATTTAATGTTCGAGCAAAAACGGCTGATTTTCGACAAAAGAGATAACACCCCCCCATTACGTCATGCTTCAGAAATGTGGAAAATGGTCCGTTTTCAAATGTTTTATTTTTGAACGTCAGTTCACATTTGTAGGTGGATCATCAGTGTTAGAGCTAAAATTAGCATGTTTAAAGTGATTTTCATGCTTCCAGGGGCTCGGGAAGTTAATTAAATACCATTTGGAGGCATTTAATGTTCGAGCAAAAACGGCTGATTTTCGACAAAAGAGATAACACCCCCCCATTACGTCATGCTTCAGAAATGTGGAAAATGGTCCGTTTTCAAATGTTTTATTTTTGAACGTCAGTTCACATTTGTAGGTGGATCATCAGTGTTAGAGCTAAAATTAGCATGTTTAAAGTGATTTTCATGCTTCCACGGGCTCGGGAAGTGAAATAAATACCATTTGGAGGCATTTAATGTTCGAGCAAAAACGGATGATTTTCGACAAAAGAGATAACACCCCCCCATTACGTCATGCTTCAGAAATGTGGAAAATGGTCCGTTTTCAAATGTTTTATTTTTTAACGTCAGTTCACATTTGTAGGTGGATCATCAGTGTTAGAGCTAAAATTAGCATGTTTAAAGTGATTTTCATGCTTCCAGGGGCTCGGGAAGTGAAATAAATACCATTTGGAGGCATTTAATGTTCGAGCAAAAACGGCTGATTTTCGACAAAAGAGATAACACCCACCCATTACGTCATGCTTGAGAAATGTGGAAAATGGTCCGTTTTCAAATGTTTTATTTTTGAACGTCAGTTCACATTTGTAGGTGGATCATCAGTGTTAGAGCTAAAATTTGCATGTTTAAAGTGATTTTCATGCTTCCAGGGGCTCGGGAAGTTAATTAAATACCATTTGGAGGCATTTAATGTTCGAGCAAAAACGGCTGATTTTCGACAAAAGAGATAACACCCCCCCATTACGTCATGCTTCAGAAATGTGGAAAATGGTCCGTTTTCAAATGTTTTATTTTTGAACGTCAGTTCACATTTGTAGGTGGATCATCAGTGTTAGAGCTAAAATGAGCATGTTTAAAGTGATTTTCATGCTTCCAGGGGCTCGGGAAGTTAATTAAATACCATTTGGAGGCATTTAATGTTCGAGCAAAAACGGCTGATTTTCGACAAAAGAGATAACACCCCCCATTACGTCATGCTTCAGAAATGTGGAAAATGGTCCGTTTTCAAATGTTTTATTTTTGAACGTCAGTTCACATTTGTAGGTGGATCATCAGTGTTAGAGCTAAAATTAGCATGTTTAAAGTGATTTTCATGCTTCCAGGGGCCCAAAACACAAGATTTATGGAATGGTTAAAAGTGCATGAAAATGGCCAATTTACTCACTCTGAGTTCTCAAAAAGGGTTTCTTCACCCCAGGAAGTTAATTAAATACCATTTGGAGGCATTTAATGTTCGAGCAAAAACGGCTGATTTTCGACAAAAGAGATAACACCCCCCCATTACGTCATGCTTCAGAAATGTGGAAAATGGTCCGTTTTCAAATGTTTTATTTTTGAACGTCAGTTCACATTTGTAGGTGGATCATCAGTGTTAGAGCTAAAATTAGCATGTTTAAAGTGATTTTCATGCTTCCAGGGGCCCAAAACACAAGATTTATGGAATGGTTAAAAGTGCATGAAAATGGCCAATTTACTCACTCTGAGTTCTCAAAAAGGGTTTCTTCACCCCGGGAAGTTAATTAAATACCATTTGGAGGCATTTAATGTTCGAGCAAAAACGGCTGATTTTCGACAAAAGAGATAACACCCCCCCATTACGTCATGCTTCAGAAATGTGGAAAATGGCCCGTTTTCAAATGTTTTATTTTTTAACGTCAGTTCACATTTGTAGGTGGATCATCAGTGTTAGAGCTAAAATTAGCATGTTTAAAGTTATTTTCATGCTTCCAGGGGCCCAAAACACAAGATTTATGGAATGGTTAAAAGTGCATGAAAATGGCCAATTTACTCACTCTGAGTTCTCAAAAAGGGTTTCTTCACCCCGGGAAGTTAATTAAATACCATTTGGAGGCATTTAATGTTCGAGCAAAAACGGCTGATTTTCGACAAAAGAGATAACACCCCCCCATTACGTCATGCTTCAGAAATGTGGAAAATGGTCCGTTTTCAAATGTTTTATTTTTGAACGTCAGTTCACATTTGTAGGTGGATCATCAGTGTTAGAGCTAAAATTAGCATGTTTAAAGTGATTTTCATGCTTCCAGGGGCTCGGGAAGTGAAATAAATACCATTTGGAGGCATTTAATGTTCGAGCAAAAATGGATGATTTTCGACAAAAGAGATAACACCCCCCCATTACGTCATGCTTCAGAAATGTGGAAAATGGTCCGTTTTCAAATGTTTTATTTTTTAACGTCAGTTCACATTTGTAGGTGGATCATCAGTGTTAGAGCTAAAATTAGCATGTTTAAAGTGATTTTCATGCTTCCAGGGGCTCGGGAAGTGAAATAAATACCATTTGGAGGCATTTAATGTTCGAGCAAAAACGGCTGATTTTCGACAAAAGAGATAACACCCACCCATTACGTCATGCTTGAGAAATGTGGAAAATGGTCCGTTTTCAAATGTTTTATTTTTGAACGTCAGTTCACATTTGTAGGTGGATCATCAGTGTTAGAGCTAAAATTTGCATGTTTAAAGTGATTTTCATGCTTCCAGGGGCTCGGGAAGTTAATTAAATACCATTTGGAGGCATTTAATGTTCGAGCAAAAACGGCTGATTTTCGACAATAGAGATAACATCCCCCCATTACGTCATGCTTCAGAAATGTGGAAAATGGTCCGTTTTCAAATGTTTTATTTTTGAACGTCAGTTCACATTTGTAGGTGGATCATCAGTGTTAGAGCTAAAATTAGCATGTTTAAAGTGATTTTCATGCTTCCAGGGGCCCAAAACACAAGATTTATGGAATGGTTAAAAGTGCATGAAAATGGCCAATTTACTCACTCTGAGTTCTCAAAAAGGGTTTCTTCACCCCGGGAAGTTAATTAAATACCATTTGGAGGCATTTAATGTTCGAGCAAAAATGGCTGATTTTCGACAAAAGAGATAACACCCCCCCATTACGTCATGCTTCAGAAATGTGGAAAATGGTCCATTTTCAAATGTTTTATTTTTGAACGTCAGTTCACATTTGTAGGTGGATCATCAGTGTTAGAGCTAAAATTAGCATGTTTAAAGTGATTTTCATGCTTCCAGGGGCTTGGGAAGTGAAATAAATACCATTTGGAGGCATTTAATGTTCGAGCAAAATGGCTGATTTTCGACAAAAGAGATAACACCCACCCATTACGTCATGCTTCAGAAATGTGGAAAATGGTCCGTTTTCAAATGTTTTATTTTTGAACGTCAGTTCACATTTGTAGGTGGATCATCAGTGTTAGAGCTAAAATTAGCATGTTTAAAGTGATTTTCATGCTTCCAGGGGCCCAAAACACAAGATTTATGGAATGGTTAAAAGTGCATGAAAATGGCCAATTTACTCACTCTGAGTTCTCAAAAAGGGTTTCTTCACCCCGGGAAGTTAATTAAATACCATTTGGAGGCATTTCATGTTCGAGCAAAAACGGCTGATTTTCGACAAAAGAGATAACACCCCCCCATTACGTCATGCTTCAGAAATGTGGAAAATGGTCCGTTTTCAAATGTTTTATTTTTGAACGTCAGTTCACATTTGTAGGTGGATCATCAGTGTTACAGCTAAAATTAACATGTTTAAAGTCATTTTCATGCTTCCAGGGGCCCAAAACACAAGATTTATGGAATGGTTAAAAGTGCATGAAAATGGCCAATTTACTCACTCTGAGTTCTCAAAAAGGGTTTCTTCACCCCGGGAAGTTAATTAAATACCATTTGGAGGCATTTAATGTTCGAGCAAAAACGGCTGATTTTCGACAAAAGAGATAACACCCCCCCATTACGTCATGCTTCAGAAATGTGGAAAATGGTCCGTTTTCAAATGTTTTATTTTTGAACGTCAGTTCACATTTGTAGGTGGATCATCAGTGTTAGAGCTAAAATTAGCATGTTTAAAGTGATTTTCATGCTTCCAGGGGCTCGGGAAGTGAAATAAATGCCATTTGGAGGCATTTAATGTTCGAGCAAAAACGGCTGATTTTCGACAAAAGAGATAACACCCCCCCATTACGTCATGCTTCAGAAATGTGGAAAATGGTCCGTTTTCAAATGTTTTATTTTTGAACGTCAGTTCACATTTGTAGGTGGATCATCAGTGTTAGAGCTAAAATTAGCATGTTTAAAGTGATTTTCATGCTTCCAGGGGCTCGGGAAGTGAAATAAATACCATTTGGAGGCATTTATTGTTCGAGCAAAAACGGCTGATTTTCGACAAAAGAGATAACACCCCCCCATTACGTCATGCTTCAGAAATGTGGAAAATGGTCCGTTTTCAAATGTTTTATTTTTGAACGTCAGTTCACATTTGTAGGTGGATCATCAGTGTTAGAGCTAAAATTTGCATGTTTAAAGTGATTTTCATGCTTCCAGGGGCTAGGGAAGTTAATTAAATACCATTTGGAGGCATTTAATGTTCGAGCAAAAACGGCTGATTTTCGACAAAAGAGATAACACCCCCCCCTTACGTCATGCTTCAGAAATGTGGAAAATGGTCCGTTTTCAAATGTTTTATTTTTGAACGTCAGTTCACATTTGTAGGTGGATCATCAGTGTTAGAGCTAAAATTAGCATGTTTAAAGTGATTTTCATGCTTCCAGGGGCTCGGGAAGTTAATTAAATACCATTTGGAGGCATTTAATGTTCGAGCAAAAACGGCTGATTTTCGACAAAAGAGATAACACCCCCCCATTACGTCATGCTTCAGAAATGTGGAAAATGGTCCGTTTTCAAATGTTTTATTTTTGAACGTCAGTTCACATTTGTAGGTGGATCATCAGTGTTAGAGCTAAAATTAGCATGTTTAAAGGGATTTTCATGCTTCCAGGGGCTCGGGAAGTGAAATAAATACCATTTGGAGGCATTTAATGTTCGAGCAAAAACGGATGATTTTCGACAAAAGAGATAACACCCCCCCATTACGTCATGCTTCAGAAATGTGGAAAATGGTCCGTTTTCAAATGTTTTATTTTTTAACGTCAGTTCACATTTGTAGGTGGATCATCAGTGTTAGAGCTAAAATTAGCATGTTTAAAGTGATTTTCATGCTTCCAGGGGCTCGGGAAGTGAAATAAATACCATTTGGAGGCATTTAATGTTCGAGCAAAAACGGCTGATTTTCGACAAAAGAGATAACACCCACCCATTACGTCATGCTTGAGAAATGTGGAAAATGGTCCGTTTTCAAATGTTTTATTTTTGAACGTCAGTTCACATTTGTAGGTGGATCATCAGTGTTAGAGCTAAAATTTGCATGTTTAAAGTGATTTTCATGCTTCCAGGGGCTCGGGAAGTTAATTAAATACCATTTGGAGGCATTTAATGTTCGAGCAAAAACGGCTGATTTTCGACAAAAGAGATAACACCCCCCCATTACGTCATGCTTCAGAAATGTGGAAAATGGTCCGTTTTCAAATGTTTTATTTTTGAACGTCAGTTCACATTTGTAGGTGGATCATCAGTGTTAGAGCTAAAATGAGCATGTTTAAAGTGATTTTCATGCTTCCAGGGGCTCGGGAAGTTAATTAAATACCATTTGGAGGCATTTAATGTTCGAGCAAAAACGGCTGTTTTTCGACAAAAGAGATAACACCCCCCATTACGTCATGCTTCAGAAATGTGGAAAATGGTCCGTTTTCAAATGTTTTATTTTTGAACGTCAGTTCACATTTGTAGGTGGATCATCAGTGTTAGAGCTAAAATTAGCATGTTTAAAGTGATTTTCATGCTTCCAGGGGCCCAAAACACAAGATTTATGGAATGGTTAAAAGTGCATGAAAATGGCCAATTTACTCACTCTGAGTTCTCAAAAAGGGTTTCTTCACCCCAGGAAGTTAATTAAATACCATTTGGAGGCATTTAATGTTCGAGCAAAAACGGCTGATTTTCGACAAAAGAGATAACACCCCCCCATTACGTCATGCTTCAGAAATGTGGAAAATGGTCCGTTTTCAAATGTTTTATTTTTGAACGTCAGTTCACATTTGTAGGTGGATCATCAGTGTTAGAGCTAAAATTAGCATGTTTAAAGTGATTTTCATGCTTCCAGGGGCCCAAAACACAAGATTTATGGAATGGTTAAAAGTGCATGAAAATGGCCAATTTACTCACTCTGAGTTCTCAAAAAGGGTTTCTTCACCCCGGGAAGTTAATTAAATACCATTTGGAGGCATTTAATGTTCGAGCAAAAACGGCTGATTTTCGACAAAAGAGATAACACCCCCCCATTACGTCATGCTTCAGAAATGTGGAAAATGGCCCGTTTTCAAATGTTTTATTTTTTAACGTCAGTTCACATTTGTAGGTGGATCATCAGTGTTAGAGCTAAAATTAGCATGTTTAAAGTTATTTTCATGCTTCCAGGGGCCCAAAACACAAGATTTATGGAATGGTTAAAAGTGCATGAAAATGGCCAATTTACTCACTCTGAGTTCTCAAAAAGGGTTTCTTCACCCCGGGAAGTTAATTAAATACCATTTGGAGGCAATTAATGTTCGAGCAAAAACGGCTGATTTTCGACAAAAGAGATAACACCCCCCCATTACGTCATGCTTCAGAAATGTGGAAAATGGTCCGTTTTCAAATGTTTTATTTTTGAACGTCAGTTCACATTTGTAGGTGGATCATCAGTGTTAGAGCTAAAATTAGCATGTTTAAAGTGATTTTCATGCTTCCAGGGGCTCGGGAAGTGAAATAAATACCATTTGGAGGCATTTAATGTTCGAGCAAAAACGGATGATTTTCGACAAAAGAGATAACACCCCCCCATTACGTCATGCTTCAGAAATGTGGAAAATGGTCCGTTTTCAAATGTTTTATTTTTTAACGTCAGTTCACATTTGTAGGTGGATCATCAGTGTTAGAGCTAAAATTAGCATGTTTAAAGTGATTTTCATGCTTCCAGGGGCTCGGGAAGTGAAATAAATACCATTTGGAGGCATTTAATGTTCGAGCAAAAACGGCTGATTTTCGACAAAAGAGATAACACCCACCCATTACGTCATGCTTGAGAAATGTGGAAAATGGTCCGTTTTCAAATGTTTTATTTTTGAACGTCAGTTCACATTTGTAGGTGGATCATCAGTGTTAGAGCTAAAATTTGCATGTTTAAAGTGATTTTCATGCTTCCAGGGGCTCGGGAAGTTAATTAAATACCATTTGGAGGCATTTAATGTTCGAGCAAAAACGGCTGATTTTCGACAATAGAGATAACATCCCCCCATTACGTCATGCTTCAGAAATGTGGAAAATGGTCCGTTTTCAAATGTTTTATTTTTGAACGTCAGTTCACATTTGTAGGTGGATCATCAGTGTTAGAGCTAAAATTAGCATGTTTAAAGTGATTTTCATGCTTCCAGGGGCCCAAAACACAAGATTTATGGAATGGTTAAAAGTGCATGAACATGGCCAATTTACTCACTCTGAGTTCTCAAAAAGGGTTTCTTCACCCCGGGAAGTTAATTAAATACCATTTGGAGGCATTTAATGTTCGAGCAAAAATGGCTGATTTTCGACAAAAGAGATAACACCCCCCCATTACGTCATGCTTCAGAAATGTGGAAAATGGTCCATTTTCAAATGTTTTATTTTTGAACGTCAGTTCACATTTGTAGGTGGATCATCAGTGTTAGAGCTAAAATTAGCATGTTTAAAGTGATTTTCATGCTTCCAGGGGCTTGGGAAGTGAAATAAATACCATTTGGAGGCATTTAATGTTCGAGCAAAATGGCTGATTTTCGACAAAAGAGATAACACCCACCCATTACGTCATGCTTCAGAAATGTGGAAAATGGTCCGTTTTCAAATGTTTTATTTTTGAACGTCAGTTCACATTTGTAGGTGGATCATCAGTGTTAGAGCTAAAATTAGCATGTTTAAAGTGATTTTCATGCTTCCAGGGGCCCAAAACACAAGATTTATGGAATGGTTAAAAGTGCATGAAAATGGCCAATTTACTCACTCTGAGTTCTCAAAAAGGGTTTCTTCACCCCGGGAAGTTAATTAAATACCATTTGGAGGCATTTCATGTTCGAGCAAAAACGGCTGATTTTCGACAAAAGAGATAACACCCCCCCATTACGTCATGCTTCAGAAATGTGGAAAATGGTCCGTTTTCAAATGTTTTATTTTTGAACGTCAGTTCACATTTGTAGGTGGATTATCAGTGTTACAGCTAAAATTAACATGTTTAAAGTCATTTTCATGCTTCCAGGGGCCCAAAACACAAGATTTATGGAATGGTTAAAAGTGCATGAAAATGGCCAATTTACTCACTCTGAGTTCTCAAAAAGGGTTTCTTCACCCCGGGAAGTTAATTAAATACCATTTGGAGGCATTTAATGTTCGAGCAAAAACGGCTGATTTTCGACAAAAGAGATAACACCCCCCCATTACGTCATGCTTCAGAAATGTGGAAAATGGTCCGTTTTCAAATGTTTTATTTTTGAACGTCAGTTCACATTTGTAGGTGGATCATCAGTGTTAGAGCTAAAATTAGCATGTTTAAAGTGATTTTCATGCTTCCAGGGGCTCGGGAAGTGAAATAAATGCCATTTGGAGGCATTTAATGTTCGAGCAAAAACGGCTGATTTTCGACAAAAGAGATAACACCCCCCCATTACGTCATGCTTCAGAAATGTGGAAAATGGTCCGTTTTCAAATGTTTTATTTTTGAACGTCAGTTCACATTTGTAGGTGGATCATCAGTGTTAGAGCTAAAATTAGCATGTTTAAAGTGATTTTCATGCTTCCAGGGGCTCGGGAAGTGAAATAAATACCATTTGGAGGCATTTATTGTTCGAGCAAAAACGGCTGATTTTCGACAAAAGAGATAACACCCCCCCATTACGTCATGCTTCAGAAATGTGGAAAATGGTCCGTTTTCAAATGTTTTATTTTTGAACGTCAGTTCACATTTGTAGGTGGATCATCAGTGTTAGAGCTAAAATTTGCATGTTTAAAGTGATTTTCATGCTTCCAGGGGCTAGGGAAGTTAATTAAATACCATTTGGAGGCATTTAATGTTCGAGCAAAAACGGCTGATTTTCGACAAAAGAGATAACACCCCCCCATTACGTCATGCTTCAGAAATGTGGAAAATGGTCCGTTTTCAAATGTTTTATTTTTGAACGTCAGTTCACATTTGTAGGTGGATCATCAGTGTTAGAGCTAAAATTAGCATGTTTAAAGTGATTTTCATGCTTCCAGGGGCTCGGGAAGTTAATTAAATACCATTTGGAGGCATTTAATGTTCGAGCAAAAACGGCTGATTTTCGACAAAAGAGATAACACCCCCCCATTACGTCATGCTTCAGAAATGTGGAAAATGGTCCTTTTTCAAATGTTTTATTTTTGAACGTCAGTTCACATTTGTAGGTGGATCATCAGTGTTAGAGCTAAAATTAGCATGTTTAAAGTGATTTTCATGCTTCCAGGGGCTCGGGAAGTTAATTAAATACCATTTGGAGGCATTTAATGTTCGAGCAAAAATGGGTGATTTTCGACAAAAGAGATAACACCCCCCCATTACGTCATGCTTCAGAAATGTGGAAAATGGTCTGTTTTCAAATGTTTTATTTTTGAACGTCAGTTCACATTTGTAGGTGGATCATCAGTGTTAGAGCTAAAATTAGCATGTTTAAAGTGATTTTCATGCTTCCAGGGGCTCGGGAAGTGAAACAAATACCATTTGGAGGCATTTAATGTTCGAGCAAAAACGGCTGATTTTCGACAAAAGAGATAACACCCCCCCATTACGTCATGCTTCAGAAATGTGGAAAATGGTCCGTTTTCAAATGTTTTATTTTTGAACGTCAGTTCACATTTGTAGGTGGATCATCAGTGTTAGAGCTAAAATTAGCATGTTTAAAGTGATTTTCATGCTTCCAGGGGCTCGAGAAGTGAAATAAATACCATTTGGAGGCATTTAATGTTTGAGCAAAAACGGCAGATTTTCGACAAAAGAGATAACACCCACCCATTACGTCATGCTTCAGAAATGTGGAAAATGGTCCGTTTTCAAATGTTTTATTTTTGAACGTCAGTTCACATTTGTAGGTGGATCATCAGTGTTAGAGCTAAAATTAGCATGTTTAAAGTGATTTTCATGCTTCCAGGGGCCCAAAACACAAGATTTATGGAATGGTTAAAAGTGCATGAAAATGGCCAATTTACTCACTCTGAGTTCTCAAAAAGGGTTTCTTCACCCCGGGAAGTTAATTAAATACCATTTGGAGGCATTTCATGTTCGAGCAAAAACGGCTGATTTTCGACAAAAGAGATAACACCCCCCCATTACGTCATGCTTCAGAAATGTGGAAAATGGTCCGTTTTCAAATGTTTTATTTTTGAACGTCAGTTCACATTTGTAGGTGGATTATCAGTGTTACAGCTAAAATTAACATGTTTAAAGTCATTTTCATGCTTCCAGGGGCCCAAAACACAAGATTTATGGAATGGTTAAAAGTGCATGAAAATGGCCAATTTACTCACTCTGAGTTCTCAAAAAGGGTTTCTTCACCCCGGGAAGTTAATTAAATACCATTTGGAGGCATTTAATGTTCGAGCAAAAACGGCTGATTTTCGACAAAAGAGATAACACCCCCCCATTACGTCATGCTTCAGAAATGTGGAAAATGGTCCGTTTTCAAATGTTTTATTTTTGAACGTCAGTTCACATTTGTAGGTGGATCATCAGTGTTAGAGCTAAAATTAGCATGTTTAAAGTGATTTTCATGCTTCCAGGGGCTCGGGAAGTGAAATAAATGCCATTTGGAGGCATTTAATGTTCGAGCAAAAACGGCTGATTTTCGACAAAAGAGATAACACCCCCCCATTACGTCATGCTTCAGAAATGTGGAAAATGGTCCGTTTTCAAATGTTTTATTTTTGAACGTCAGTTCACATTTGTAGGTGGATCATCAGTGTTAGAGCTAAAATTAGCATGTTTAAAGTGATTTTCATGCTTCCAGGGGCTCGGGAAGTGAAATAAATACCATTTGGAGGCATTTATTGTTCGAGCAAAAACGGCTGATTTTCGACAAAAGAGATAACACCCCCCCATTACGTCATGCTTCAGAAATGTGGAAAATGGTCCGTTTTCAAATGTTTTATTTTTGAACGTCAGTTCACATTTGTAGGTGGATCATCAGTGTTAGAGCTAAAATTTGCATGTTTAAAGTGATTTTCATGCTTCCAGGGGCTAGGGAAGTTAATTAAATACCATTTGGAGGCATTTAATGTTCGAGCAAAAACGGCTGATTTTCGACAAAAGAGATAACACCCCCCCATTACGTCATGCTTCAGAAATGTGGAAAATGGTCCGTTTTCAAATGTTTTATTTTTGAACGTCAGTTCACATTTGTAGGTGGATCATCAGTGTTAGAGCTAAAATTAGCATGTTTAAAGTGATTTTCATGCTTCCAGGGGCTCGGGAAGTTAATTAAATACCATTTGGAGGCATTTAATGTTCGAGCAAAAACGGCTGATTTTCGACAAAAGAGATAACACCCCCCCATTACGTCATGCTTCAGAAATGTGGAAAATGGTCCTTTTTCAAATGTTTTATTTTTGAACGTCAGTTCACATTTGTAGGTGGATCATCAGTGTTAGAGCTAAAATTAGCATGTTTAAAGTGATTTTCATGCTTCCAGGGGCTCGGGAAGTTAATTAAATACCATTTGGAGGCATTTAATGTTCGAGCAAAAATGGGTGATTTTCGACAAAAGAGATAACACCCCCCCATTACGTCATGCTTCAGAAATGTGGAAAATGGTCTGTTTTCAAATGTTTTATTTTTGAACGTCAGTTCACATTTGTAGGTGGATCATCAGTGTTAGAGCTAAAATTAGCATGTTTAAAGTGATTTTCATGCTTCCAGGGGCTCGGGAAGTGAAACAAATACCATTTGGAGGCATTTAATGTTCGAGCAAAAACGGCTGATTTTCGACAAAAGAGATAACACCCCCCCATTACGTCATGCTTCAGAAATGTGGAAAATGGTCCGTTTTCAAATGTTTTATTTTTGAACGTCAGTTCACATTTGTAGGTGGATCATCAGTGTTAGAGCTAAAATTAGCATGTTTAAAGTGATTTTCATGCTTCCAGGGGCTCGAGAAGTGAAATAAATACCATTTGGAGGCATTTAATGTTTGAGCAAAAACGGCAGATTTTCGACAAAAGAGATAACACCCCCCTATTACGTCATGCTTCAGAAATGTGGAAAATGGTCCGTTTTCAAATGTTTTATTTTTGAACGTCAGTTCACATTTGTAGGTGGATCATGAGTGTTAGAGCTAAAATTAGCATGTTTAAAGTGATTTTCATGCTTCCAGGGGCCCAAAACACAAGATTTATGGAATGGTTAAAAGTGCATGAAAATGGCCAATTTACTCACTCTGAGTTCTCAAAAAGGGTTTCTTCACCCCGGGAAGTTAATTAAATACCATTTGGAGGCATTTAATGTTCGAGCAAAAACGGCTGATTTTCGACAAAAGAGATAATACCCCCCCATTACGTCATGCTTCAGAAATGTGGAAAATGGTCCGTTTTCAAATGTTTTATTTTTGAACGTCAGTTCACATTTGTAGGTGAATCATCAGTGTTAGAGCTAAAATTAGCATGTTTAAAGAGATTTTCATGCTTCCAGGGGCCCAAAACACAAGATTTATGGAATGGTTAAAAGTGCATGAAAATGGCCAATTTACTCACTCTGAGTTCTCAAAAAGGGTTTCTTCACCCCGGGAAGTTAATTAAATACCATTTGGAGGCATTTAATGTTCGAGCAAAAACGGCTGATTTTCGACAAAAGAGATAACACCCCCCATTACGTCATGCTTCAGAAATGTGGAAAATGGTCCGTTTTCAAATGTTTTATTTTTGAACGTCAGTTCACATTTGTAGGTGGATCATCAGTGTTAGAGCTAAAATTAGCATGTTTAAAGTGATTTTCATGCTTCCAGGGGCTCGGGAAGTTAATTAAATACCATTTGGAGGCATTTAATGTTCGAGCAAAAACGGCTGATTTTCGACAAAAGAGATAACACCCCCCCATTACGTCATGCTTCAGAAATGTGGAAAATGGTCCGTTTTCAAATGTTTTATTTTTGAACGTCAGTTCACATTTGTAGGTGGATCATCAGTGTTAGAGCTAAAATTAGCATGTTTAAAGTGATTTTCATGCTTCCAGGGGCTCGGGAAGTGAAATAAATACCATTTGGAGGCATTTAATGTTCGAGCAAAAACGGCTGATTTTCGACAAAAGAGATAACACCCCCCCATTACGTCATGCTTCAGAAATGTGGAAAATGGTCCGTTTTCAAATGTTTTATTTTTGAACGTCAGTTCACATTTGTAGGTGGATCATGAGTGTTAGAGCTAAAATTAGCATGTTTAAAGTGATTTTCATGCTTCCAGGGGCCCAAAACACAAGATTTATGGAATGGTTAAAAGTGCATGAAAATGGCCAATTTACTCACTCTGAGTTCTCAAAAAGGGTTTCTTCACCCCGGGAAGTTAATTAAATACCATTTGGAGGCATTTAAAGTTCGAGCAAAAACGGCTGATTTTCGACAAAAGAGATAACACCCCCCCATTACGTCATGCTTCAGAAATGTGGAAAATGGTCCGTTTTCAAATGTTTTATTTTTGAACGTCAGTTCACATTTGTAGGTGGATCATCAGTGTTAGAGCTAAAATTAGCATGTTTAAAGTGATTTTCATGCTTCCAGGGGCCCAAAACACAAGATTTATGGAATGGTTAAAAGTGCATGAAAATGGCCAATTTACTCACTTTGAGTTCTCAAAAAGGGTTTCTTCACCCCGGGAAGTTAATTAAATACCATTTGGAGGCATTTAATGTTCGAGCAAAAACGGCTGATTTTCGACAAAAGAGATAACACCCCCCCATTACGTCATGCTTCAGAAATGTGGAAAATGGTCCGTTTTCAAATGTTTTATTTTTGAACGTCAGTTCACATTTGTAGGTGGATCATCAGTGTTAGAGCTAAAATTAGCATGTTTAAAGTGATTTTCATGCTTCCAGGGGCCCAAAACACAAGATTTATGGAATGGTTAAAAGTGCATGAAAATGGCCAATTTACTCACTCTGAGTTCTCAAAAAGGGTTTCTTCACCCCGGGAAGTTAATTAAATACCATTTGGAGGCATTTAATGTTCGAGCAAAAACGGCTGATTTTCGACAAAAGAGATAACACCCCCCCATTACGTCATGCTTCAGAAATGTGGAAAATGGTCCGTTTTCAAATGTTTTATTTTTGAACGTCAGTTCACATTTGTAGGTGGATCATCAGTGTTAGAGCTAAAATTAGCATGTTTAAAGTGATTTTCATGCTTCCAGGGGCTCGGGAAGTTAATTAAATACCATTTGGAGGCATTTAATGTTCGAGCAAAAACGGCTGATTTTCGACAAAAGAGATAACACCCCCCCATTACGTCATGCTTCAGAAATGTGGAAAATGGTCCGTTTTCAAATGTTTTATTTTTGAACGTCAGTTCACATTTGTAGGTGGATCATCAGTGTTAGAGCTAAAATTTGCATGTTTAAAGTGATTTTCATGCTTCCAGGGGCTCGGGAAGTTAATTAAATACCATTTGGAGGCATTTAATGTTCGAGCAAAAACGGCTGATTTTCGACAATAGAGATAACATCCCCCCATTACGTCATGCTTCAGAAATGTGGAAAATGGTCCGTTTTCAAATGTTTTATTTTTGAACGTCAGTTCACATTTGTAGGTGGATCATCAGTGTTAGAGCTAAAATTAGCATGTTTAAAGTGATTTTCATGCTTCCAGGGGCCCAAAACACAAGATTTATGGAATGGTTAAAAGTGCATGAAAATGGCCAATTTACTCACTCTGAGTTCTCAAAAAGGGTTTCTTCACCCCGGGAAGTTAATTAAATACCATTTGGAGGCATTTAATGTTCGAGCAAAAATGGCTGATTTTCGACAAAAGAGATAACACCCCCCCATTACGTCATGCTTCAGAAATGTGGAAAATGGTCCATTTTCAAATGTTTTATTTTTGAACGTCAGTTCACATTTGTAGGTGGATCATCAGTGTTAGAGCTAAAATTAGCATGTTTAAAGTGATTTTCATGCTTCCAGGGGCTTGGGAAGTGAAATAAATACCATTTGGAGGCATTTAATGTTCGAGCAAAATGGCTGATTTTCGACAAAAGAGATAACACCCACCCATTACGTCATGCTTCAGAAATGTGGAAAATGGTCCGTTTTCAAATGTTTTATTTTTGAACGTCAGTTCACATTTGTAGGTGGATCATCAGTGTTAGAGCTAAAATTAGCATGTTTAAAGTGATTTTCATGCTTCCAGGGGCCCAAAACACAAGATTTATGGAATGGTTAAAAGTGCATGAAAATGGCCAATTTACTCACTCTGAGTTCTCAAAAAGGGTTTCTTCACCCCGGGAAGTTAATTAAATACCATTTGGAGGCATTTCATGTTCGAGCAAAAACGGCTGATTTTCGACAAAAGAGATAACACCCCCCCATTACGTCATGCTTCAGAAATGTGGAAAATGGTCCGTTTTCAAATGTTTTATTTTTGAACGTCAGTTCACATTTGTAGGTGGATCATCAGTGTTACAGCTAAAATTAACATGTTTAAAGTCATTTTCATGCTTCCAGGGGCCCAAAACACAAGATTTATGGAATGGTTAAAAGTGCATGAAAATGGCCAATTTACTCACTCTGAGTTCTCAAAAAGGGTTTCTTCACCCCGGGAAGTTAATTAAATACCATTTGGAGGCATTTAATGTTCGAGCAAAAACGGCTGATTTTCGACAAAAGAGATAACACCCCCCCATTACGTCATGCTTCAGAAATGTGGAAAATGGTCCGTTTTCAAATGTTTTATTTTTGAACGTCAGTTCACATTTGTAGGTGGATCATCAGTGTTAGAGCTAAAATTAGCATGTTTAAAGTGATTTTCATGCTTCCAGGGGCTCGGGAAGTGAAATAAATGCCATTTGGAGGCATTTAATGTTCGAGCAAAAACGGCTGATTTTCGACAAAAGAGATAACACCCCCCCATTACGTCATGCTTCAGAAATGTGGAAAATGGTCCGTTTTCAAATGTTTTATTTTTGAACGTCAGTTCACATTTGTAGGTGGATCATCAGTGTTAGAGCTAAAATTAGCATGTTTAAAGTGATTTTCATGCTTCCAGGGGCTCGGGAAGTGAAATAAATACCATTTGGAGGCATTTATTGTTCGAGCAAAAACGGCTGATTTTCGACAAAAGAGATAACACCCCCCCATTACGTCATGCTTCAGAAATGTGGAAAATGGTCCGTTTTCAAATGTTTTATTTTTGAACGTCAGTTCACATTTGTAGGTGGATCATCAGTGTTAGAGCTAAAATTAGCATGTTTAAAGTGATTTTCATGCTTCCAGGGGCTCGGGAAGATAATTAAATACCATTTGGAGGCATTTAATGTTCGAGCAACATCGGCTGATTTTCGACAAAAGAGATAACACCCCCCCATTACGTCATGCTTCAGAAATGTGGAAAATGGTCCTTTTTCAAATGTTTTATTTTTGAACGTCAGTTCACATTTGTAGGTGGATCATCAGTGTTAGAGCTAAAATTAGCATGTTTAAAGTGATTTTCATGCTTCCAGGGGCTCGGGAAGTTAATTAAATACCATTTGGAGGCATTTAATGTTCGAGCAAAAATGGGTGATTTTCGACAAAAGAGATAACACCCCCCCATTACGTCATGCTTCAGAAAAGTGGAAAATGGTCTGTTTTCAAATGTTTTATTTTTGAACGTCAGTTCACATTTGTAGGTGGATCATCAGTGTTAGAGCTAAAATTAGCATGTTTAAAGTGATTTTCATGCTTCCAGGGGCTCGGGAAGTGAAACAAATACCATTTGGAGGCATTTAATGTTCGAGCAAAAACGGCTGATTTTCGACAAAAGAGATAACACCCCCCCATTACGTCATGCTTCAGAAATGTGGAAAATGGTCCGTTTTCAAATGTTTTATTTTTGAACGTCAGTTCACATTTGTAGGTGGATCATGAGTGTTAGAGCTAAAATTAGCATGTTTAAAGTGATTTTCATGCTTCCAGGGGCCCAAAACACAAGATTTATGGAATGGTTAAAAGTGCATGAAAATGGCCAATTTACTCACTCTGAGTTCTCAAAAAGGGTTTCTTCACCCCGGGAAGTTAATTAAATACCATTTGGAGGCATTTAATGTTCGAGCAAAAACGGCTGATTTTCGACAAAAGAGATAATACCCCCCCATTACGTCATGCTTCAGAAATGTGGAAAATGGTCCGTTTTCAAATGTTTTATTTTTGAACGTCAGTTCACATTTGTAGGTGAATCATCAGTGTTAGAGCTAAAATTAGCATGTTTAAAGTGATTTTCATGCTTCCAGGGGCCCAAAACACAAGATTTATGGAATGGTTAAAAGTGCATGAAAATGGCCAATTTACTCACTCTGAGTTCTCAAAAAGGGTTTCTTCACCCCGGGAAGTTAATTAAATACCATTTGGAGGCATTTAATGTTCGAGCAAAAACGGCTGATTTTCGACAAAAGAGATAACACCCCCCATTACGTCATGCTTCAGAAATGTGGAAAATGGTCCGTTTTCAAATGTTTTATTTTTGAACGTCAGTTCACATTTGTAGGTGGATCATCAGTGTTAGAGCTAAAATTAGCATGTTTAAAGTGATTTTCATGCTTCCAGGGGCTCGGGAAGTTAATTAAATACCATTTGGAGGCA
This sequence comes from Lissotriton vulgaris, assembly GCF_964263255.1. Taxonomy (NCBI): domain Eukaryota; kingdom Metazoa; phylum Chordata; class Amphibia; order Caudata; family Salamandridae; genus Lissotriton; species Lissotriton vulgaris. Next base: position 240,377 of record NW_028246838.1, read on the forward strand.
TTTAATGTTCGAGCAAAAACGGCTGATTTTCGACAAAAGAGATAACACCCCCCCATTATGTCATGCTTCAGAAATGTGGAAAATGGTCCGTTTTCAAATGTTTTATTTTTGAACGTCAGTTCACATTTGTAGGTGGATCATCAGTGTTAGAGCTAAAATTAGCATGTTTAAAGTGATTTTCATGCTTCCAGGGGCTCGGGAAGTGAAATAAATACCATTTGGAGGCATTTAATGTTCGAGCAAAAACGGCTGATTTTCGACAAAAGAGATAACACCCCCCCATTACGTCATGCTTCAGAAATGTGGAAAATGGTCCGTTTTCAAATGTTTTATTTTTGAACGTCAGTTCACATTTGTAGGTGGATCATGAGTGTTAGAGCTAAAATTAGCATGTTTAAAGTGATTTTCATGCTTCCAGGGGCCCAAAACACAAGATTTATGGAATGGTTAAAAGTGCATGAAAATGGCCAATTTACTCACTCTGAGTTCTCAAAAAGGGTTTCTTCACCCCGGGAAGTTAATTAAATACCATTTGGAGGCATTTAAAGTTCGAGCAAAAACGGCTGATTTTCGACAAAAGAGATAACACCCCCCCATTACGTCATGCTTCAGAAATGTGGAAAATGGTCCGTTTTCAAATGTTTTATTTTTGAACATCAGTTCACATTTGTAGGTGGATCATCAGTGTTAGAGCTAAAATTAGCATGTTTAAAGTGATTTTCATGCTTCCAGGGGCTCGGGAAGTTGATTAAATACCATTTGGAGGCATTTAATGTTCGAGCAAAAACGGCTGATTTTCGACAAAAGAGATAACACCCCCCCATTACGTCATGCTTCAGAAATGTGGAAAATGGTCCGTTTTCAAATGTTTTATTTTTGAACGTCAGTTCACATTTGTAGGTGGATCATCAGTGTTAGAGCTAAAATTAGCATGTTTAAAGTGATTTTCATGCTTCCAGGGGCCCAAAACACAAGATTTATGGAATGGTTAAAAGTGCATGAAAATGGCCAATTTACTCACTCTGAGTTCTCAAAAAGGGTTTCTTCACCCCGGGAAGTTAATTAAATACCATTTGGAGGCATTTAATGTTCGAGCAAAAACGGCTGGTTTTCGACAAAAGAGATAACACCCCCCCATTACGTCATGCTTCAGAAATGTGGAAAATGGTCCGTTTTCAAATGTTTTATTTTTGAACGTCAGTTCACATTTGTAGGTGGATCATCAGTGTTAGAGCTAAAATTAGCATGTTTAAAGTGATTTTCATGCTTCCAGGGGCTCGGGAAGTGAAATAAATACCATTTGGAGGCATTTAATGTTCGAGCAAAAACGGATGATTTTCGACAAAAGAGATAACACCCCCCCATTACGTCATGCTTCAGAAATGTGGAAAATGGTCCGTTTTCAAATGTTTTATTTTTTAACGTCAGTTCACATTTGTAGGTGGATCATCAGTGTTAGAGCTAAAATTAGCATGTTTAAAGTGATTTTCATGCTTCCAGGGGCTCGGGAAGTGAAATAAATACCATTTGGAGGCATTTAATGTTCGAGCAAAAACGGCTGATTTTCGACAAAAGAGATAACACCCACCCATTACGTCATGCTTGAGAAATGTGGAAAATGGTCCGTTTTCAAATGTTTTATTTTTGAACGTCAGTTCACATTTGTAGGTGGATCATCAGTGTTAGAGCTAAAATTTGCATGTTTAAAGTGATTTTCATGCTTCCAGGGGCTCGGGAAGTTAATTAAATACCATTTGGAGGCATTTAATGTTCGAGCAAAAACGGCTGATTTTCGACAATAGAGATAACATCCCCCCATTACATCATGCTTCAGAAATGTGGAAAATGGTCCGTTTTCAAATGTTTTATTTTTGAACGTCAGTTCACATTTGTAGGTGGATCATCAGTGTTAGAGCTAAAATTAGCATGTTTAAAGTGATTTTCATGCTTCCAGGGGCCCAAAACACAAGATTTATGGAATGGTTAAAAGTGCATGAAAATGGCCAATTTACTCACTCTGAGTTCTCAAAAAGGGTTTCTTCACCCCGGGAAGTTAATTAAATACCATTTGGAGGCATTTAATGTTCGAGCAAAAATGGCTGATTTTCGACAAAAGAGATAACACCCCCCCATTACGTCATGCTTCAGAAATGTGGAAAATGGTCCATTTTCAAATGTTTTATTTTTGAACGTCAGTTCACATTTGTAGGTGGATCATCAGTGTTAGAGCTAAAATTAGCATGTTTAAAGTGATTTTCATGCTTCCAGGGGCTTGGGAAGTGAAATAAATACCATTTGGAGGCATTTAATGTTCGAGCAAAATGGCTGATTTTCGACAAAAGAGATAACACCCACCCATTACGTCATGCTTCAGAAATGTGGAAAATGGTCCGTTTTCAAATGTTTTATTTTTGAACGTCAGTTCACATTTGTAGGTGGATCATCAGTGTTAGAGCTAAAATTAGCATGTTTAAAGTGATTTTCATGCTTCCAGGGGCCCAAAACACAAGATTTATGGAATGGTTAAAAGTGCATGAAAATGGCCAATTTACTCACTCTGAGTTCTCAAAAAGGGTTTCTTCACCCCGGGAAGTTAATTAAATACCATTTGGAGGCATTTCATGTTCGAGCAAAAACGGCTGATTTTCGACAAAAGAGATAACACCCCCCCCATTACGTCATGCTTCAGAAATGTGGAAAATGGTCCGTTTTCAAATGTTTTATTTTTGAACGTCAGTTCACATTTGTAGGTGGATCATCAGTGTTACAGCTAAAATTAACATGTTTAAAGTCATTTTCATGCTTCCAGGGGCCCAAAACACAAGATTTATGGAATGGTTAAAAGTGCATGAAAATGGCCAATTTACTCACTCTGAGTTCTCAAAAAGGGTTTCTTCACCCCGGGAAGTTAATTAAATACCATTTGGAGGCATTTAATGTTCGAGCAAAAACGGCTGATTTTCGACAAAAGAGATAACACCCCCCCATTACGTCATGCTTCAGAAATGTGGAAAATGGTCCGTTTTCAAATGTTTTATTTTTGAACGTCAGTTCACATTTGTAGGTGGATCATCAGTGTTAGAGCTAAAATTAGCATGTTTAAAGTGATTTTCATGCTTCCAGGGGCTCGGGAAGTGAAATAAATGCCATTTGGAGGCATTTAATGTTCGAGCAAAAACGGCTGATTTTCGACAAAAGAGATAACACCCCCCCATTACGTCATGCTTCAGAAATGTGGAAAATGGTCCGTTTTCAAATGTTTTATTTTTGAACGTCAGTTCACATTTGTAGGTGGATCATCAGTGTTAGAGCTAAAATTAGCATGTTTAAAGTGATTTTCATGCTTCCAGGGGCTCGGGAAGTGAAATAAATACCATTTGGAGGCATTTATTGTTCGAGCAAAAACGGCTGATTTTCGACAAAAGAGATAACACCCCCCCATTACGTCATGCTTCAGAAATGTGGAAAATGGTCCGTTTTCAAATGTTTTATTTTTGAACGTCAGTTCACATTTGTAGGTGGATCATCAGTGTTAGAGCTAAAATTTGCATGTTTAAAGTGATTTTCATGCTTCCAGGGGCTAGGGAAGTTAATTAAATACCATTTGGAGGCATTTAATGTTCGAGCAAAAACGGCTGATTTTCGACAAAAGAGATAACACCCCCCCATTACGTCATGCTTCAGAAATGTGGAAAATGGTCCGTTTTCAAATGTTTTATTTTTGAACGTCAGTTCACATTTGTAGGTGGATCATCAGTGTTAGAGCTAAAATTAGCATGTTTAAAGTGATTTTCATGCTTCCAGGGGCTCGGGAAGTTAATTAAATACCATTTGGAGGCATTTAATGTTCGAGCAAAAACGGCTGATTTTCGACAAAAGAGATAACACCCCCCCATTACGTCATGCTTCAGAAATGTGGAAAATGGTCCTTTTTCAAATGTTTTATTTTTGAACGTCAGTTCACATTTGTAGGTGGATCATCAGTGTTAGAGCTAAAATTAGCATGTTTAAAGTGATTTTCATGCTTCCAGGGGCTCGGGAAGTTAATTAAATACCATTTGGAGGCATTTAATGTTCGAGCAAAAATGGGTGATTTTCGACAAAAGAGATAACACCCCCCCATTACGTCATGCTTCAGAAATGTGGAAAATGGTCTGTTTTCAAATGTTTTATTTTTGAACGTCAGTTCACATTTGTAGGTGGATCATCAGTGTTAGAGCTAAAATTAGCATGTTTAAAGTGATTTTCATGCTTCCAGGGGCTCGGGAAGTGAAACAAATACCATTTGGAGGCATTTAATGTTCGAGCAAAAACGGCTGATTTTCGACAAAAGAGATAACACCCCCCCCATTACGTCATGCTTCAGAAATGTGGAAAATGGTCCGTTTTCAAATGTTTTATTTTTGAACGTCAGTTCACATTTGTAGGTGGATCATCAGTGTTAGAGCTAAAATTAGCATGTTTAAAGTGATTTTCATGCTTCCAGGGGCTCGAGAAGTGAAATAAATACCATTTGGAGGCATTTAATGTTTGAGCAAAAACGGCAGATTTTCGACAAAAGAGATAACACCCCCCCATTACGTCATGCTTCAGAAATGTGGAAAATGGTCCGTTTTCAAATGTTTTATTTTTGAACGTCAGTTCACATTTGTAGGTGGATCATGAGTGTTAGAGCTAAAATTAGCATGTTTAAAGTGATTTTCATGCTTCCAGGGGCCCAAAACACAAGATTTATGGAATGGTTAAAAGTGCATGAAAATGGCCAATTTACTCACTCTGAGTTCTCAAAAAGGGTTTCTTCACCCCGGGAAGTTAATTAAATACCATTTGGAGGCATTTAATGTTCGAGCAAAAACGGCTGATTTTCGACAAAAGAGATAACACCCCCCATTACGTCATGCTTCAGAAATGTGGAAAATGGTCCGTTTTCAAATGTTTTATTTTTTAACGTCAGTTCACATTTGTAGGTGGATCATCAGTGTTAGAGCTAAAATTAGCATGTTTAAAGTGATTTTCATGCTTCCAGGGGCTCGGGAAGTTAATTAAATACCATTTGGAGGCATTTAATGTTCGAGCAAAAACGGCTGATTTTCGACAAAAGAGATAACACCCCCCCATTACGTCATGCTTCAGAAATGTGGAAAATGGTCCGTTTTCAAATGTTTTATTTTTGAACGTCAGTTCACATTTGTAGGTGGATCATCAGTGTTAGAGCTAAAATTAGCATGTTTAAAGTGATTTTCATGCTTCCAGGGGCTCGGGAAGTGAAATAAATACCATTTGGAGGCATTTAATGTTCGAGCAAAAACGGCTGATTTTCGACAAAAGAGATAACACCCCCCCATTACGTCATGCTTCAGAAATGTGGAAAATGGTCCGTTTTCAAATGTTTTATTTTTGAACGTCAGTTCACATTTGTAGGTGGATCATGAGTGTTAGAGCTAAAATTAGCATGTTTAAAGTGATTTTCATGCTTCCAGGGGCCCAAAACACAAGATTTATGGAATGGTTAAAAGTGCATGAAAATGGCCAATTTACTCACTCTGAGTTCTCAAAAAGGGTTTCTTCACCCCGGGAAGTTAATTAAATACCATTTGGAGGCATTTAAAGTTTGAGCAAAAACGGCTGATTTTCGACAAAAGAGATAACACCCCCCCATTACGTCATGCTTCAGAAATGTGGAAAATGGTCCGTTTTCAAATGTTTTATTTTTGAACATCAGTTCACATTTGTAGGTGGATCATCAGTGTTAGAGCTAAAATTAGCATGTTTAAAGTGATTTTCATGCTTCCAGGGGCTCGGGAAGTTGATTAAATACCATTTGGAGGCATTTAATGTTCGAGCAAAAACGGCTGATTTTCGACAAAAGAGATAACACCCCCCCATTACGTCATGCTTCAGAAATGTGGAAAATGGTCCGTTTTCAAATGTTTTATTTTTGAACGTCAGTTCACATTTGTAGGTGGATCATCAGTGTTAGAGCTAAAATTAGCATGTTTAAAGTGATTTTCATGCTTCCAGGGGCCCAAAACACAAGATTTATGGAATGGTTAAAAGTGCATGAAAATGGCCAATTTACTCACTCTGAGTTCTCAAAAAGGGTTTCTTCACCCCGGGAAGTTAATTAAATACCATTTGGAGGCATTTAATGTTCGAGCAAAAACGGCTGATTTTCGACAAAAGAGATAACACCCCCCCATTACGTCATGCTTCAGAAATGTGGAAAATGGTCCGTTTTCAAATGTTTTATTTTTGAACGTCAGTTCACATTTGTAGGTGGATCATCAGTGTTAGAGCTAAAATTAGCATGTTTAAAGTGATTTTCATGCTTCCAGGGGCCCAAAACACAAGATTTATGGAATGGTTAAAAGTGCATGAAAATGGCCAATTTACTCACTCTGAGTTCTCAAAAAGGGTTTCTTCACCCCGGGAAGTTAATTAAATACCATTTGGAGGCATTTAATGTTCGAGCAAAAACGGCTGATTTTCGACAAAAGAGATAACACCCCCCCATTACTTCATGCTTCAGAAATGTGGAAAATGGTCCGTTTTCAAATGTTTTATTTTTGAACGTCAGTTCACATTTGTAGGTGGATCATCAGTGTTAGAGCTAAAATTAGCATGTTTAAAGTGATTTTCATGCTTCCAGGGGCTCGGGAAGTTAATTAAATACCATTTGGAGGCATTTAATGTTCGAGCAAAAACGGCTGATTTTCGACAAAAGAGATAACACCCCCCCATTACGTCATGCTTCAGAAATGTGGAAAATGGTCCGTTTTCAAATGTTTTATTTTTGAACGTCAGTTCACATTTGTAGGTGGATCATCAGTGTTAGAGCTAAAATTTGCATGTTTAAAGTGATTTTCATGCTTCCAGGGGCTCGGGAAGTTAATTAAATACCATTTGGAGGCATTTAATGTTCGAGCAAAAACGGCTGATTTTCGACAATAGAGATAACATCCCCCCATTACGTCATGCTTCAGAAATGTGGAAAATGGTCCGTTTTCAAATGTTTTATTTTTGAACGTCAGTTCACATTTGTAGGTGGATCATCAGTGTTAGAGCTAAAATTAGCATGTTTAAAGTGATTTTCATGCTTCCAGGGGCCCAAAACACAAGATTTATGGAATGGTTAAAAGTGCATGAAAATGGCCAATTTACTCACTCTGAGTTCTCAAAAAGGGTTTCTTCACCCCGGGAAGTTAATTAAATACCATTTGGAGGCATTTAATGTTCGAGCAAAAATGGCTGATTTTCGACAAAAGAGATAACACCCCCCCATTACGTCATGCTTCAGAAATGTGGAAAATGGTCCATTTTCAAATGTTTTATTTTTGAAAGTCAGTTCACATTTGTAGGTGGATCATCAGTGTTAGAGCTAAAATTAGCATGTTTAAAGTGATTTTCATGCTTCCAGGGGCTTGGGAAGTGAAATAAATACCATTTGGAGGCATTTAATGTTCGAGCAAAATGGCTGATTTTCGACAAAAGAGATAACACCCACCCATTACGTCATGCTTCAGAAATGTGGAAAATGGTCCGTTTTCAAATGTTTTATTTTTGAACGTCAGTTCACATTTGTAGGTGGATCATCAGTGTTAGAGCTAAAATTAGCATGTTTAAAGTGATTTTCATGCTTCCAGGGGCCCAAAACACAAGATTTATGGAATGGTTAAAAGTGCATGAAAATGGCCAATTTACTCACTCTGAGTTCTCAAAAAGGGTTTCTTCACCCCGGGAAGTTAATTAAATACCATTTGGAGGCATTTCATGTTCGAGCAAAAACGGCTGATTTTCGACAAAAGAGATAACACCCCCCCATTACGTCATGCTTCAGAAATGTGGAAAATGGTCCGTTTTCAAATGTTTTATTTTTGAACGTCAGTTCACATTTGTAGGTGGATCATCAATGTTACAGCTAAAATTAACATGTTTAAAGTCATTTTCATGCTTCCAGGGGCCCAAAACACAAGATTTATGGAATGGTTAAAAGTGCATGAAAATGGCCAATTTACTCACTCTGAGTTCTCAAAAAGGGTTTCTTCACCCCGGGAAGTTAATTAAATACCATTTGGAGGCATTTAATGTTCGAGCAAAAACGGCTGATTTTCGACAAAAGAGATAACACCCCCCCATTACGTCATGCTTCAGAAATGTGGAAAATGGTCCGTTTTCAAATGTTTTATTTTTGAACGTCAGTTCACATTTGTAGGTGGATCATCAGTGTTAGAGCTAAAATTAGCATGTTTAAAGTGATTTTCATGCTTCCAGGGGCTCGAGAAGTGAAATAAATACCATTTGGAGGCATTTAATGTTTGAGCAAAAACGGCAGATTTTCGACAAAAGAGATAACACCCCCCCATTACGTCATGCTTCAGAAATGTGGAAAATGGTCCGTTTTCAAATGTTTTATTTTTGAACGTCAGTTCACATTTGTAGGTGGATCATGAGTGTTAGAGCTAAAATTAGCATGTTTAAAGTGATTTTCATGCTTCCAGGGGCCCAAAACACAAGATTTATGGAATGGTTAAAAGTGCATGAAAATGGCCAATTTACTCACTCTGAGTTCTCAAAAAGGGTTTCTTCACCCCGGGAAGTTAATTAAATACCATTTGGAGGCATTTAATGTTCGAGCAAAAACGGCTGATTTTCGACAAAAGAGATAATACCCCCCCATTACGTCATGCTTCAGAAATGTGGAAAATGGTCCGTTTTCAAATGTTTTATTTTTGAACGTCAGTTCACATTTGTAGCTGAATCATCAGTGTTAGAGCTAAAATTAGCATGTTTAAAGTGATTTTCATGCTTCCAGGGGCCCAAAACACAAGATTTATGGAATGGTTAAAAGTGCATGAAAATGGCCAATTTACTCACTCTGAGTTCTCAAAAAGGGTTTCTTCACCCCGGGAAGTTAATTAAATACCATTTGGAGGCATTTAATGTTCGAGCAAAAACGGCTGATTTTCGACAAAAGAGATAACACCCCCCATTACGTCATGCTTCAGAAATGTGGAAAATGGTCCGTTTTCAAATGTTTTATTTTTGAACGTCAGTTCACATTTGTAGGTGGATCATCAGTGTTAGAGCTAAAATTAGCATGTTTAAAGTGATTTTCATGCTTCCAGGGGCTCGGGAAGTTGATTAAATACCATTTGGAGGCATTTAATGTTCGAGCAAAAACGGCTGATTTTCGACAAAAGAGATAACACCCCCCCATTACGTCATGCTTCAGAAATGTGGAAAATGGTCCGTTTTCAAATGTTTTATTTTTGAACGTCAGTTCACATTTGTAGGTGGATCATCAGTGTTAGAGCTAAAATTAGCATGTTTAAAGTGATTTTCATGCTTCCAGGGGCCCAGAACACAAGATTTATGGAATGGTTAAAAGTGCATGAAAATGGCCAATTTACTCACTCTGAGTTCTCAAAAAGGGTTTCTTCACCCCGGGAAGTTAATTAAATACCATTTGGAGGCATTTAATGTTCGAGCAAAAACGGCTGATTTTCGACAAAAGAGATAACACCCCCCCATTACGTCATGCTTCAGAAATGTGGAAAATGGTCCGTTTTCAAATGTTTTATTTTTGAACGTCAGTTCACATTTGTAGGTGGATCATCAGTGTTAGAGCTAAAATTAGCATGTTTAAAGTGATTTTCATGCTTCCAGGGGCCCAAAACACAAGATTTATGGAATGGTTAAAAGTGCATGAAAATGGCCAATTTACTCACTCTGAGTTCTCAAAAAGGGTTTCTTCACCCCGGGAAGTTAATTAAATACCATTTGGAGGCATTTAATGTTCGAGCAAAAACGGCTGATTTTCGACAAAAGAGATAACACCCCCCCATTACGTCATGCTTCAGAAATGTGGAAAATGGTCCGTTTTCAAATGTTTTATTTTTGAACGTCAGTTCACATTTGTAGGTGGATCATCAGTGTTAGAGCTAAAATTAGCATGTTTAAAGTGATTTTCATGCTTCCAGGGGCTCGGGAAGTTAATTAAATACCATTTGGAGGCATTTAATGTTCGAGCAAAAACGGCTGATTTTCGACAAAAGAGATAACACCCCCCATTACGTCATGCTTCAGAAATGTGGAAAATGGTCCGTTTTCAAATGTTTTATTTTTGAACGTCAGTTCACATTTGTAGGTGGATCATCAGTGTTAGAGCTAAAATTTGCATGTTTAAAGTGATTTTCATGCTTCCAGGGGCTCGGGAAGTTAATTAAATACCATTTGGAGGCATTTAATGTTCGAGCAAAAACGGCTGATTTTTGACAATAGAGATAACATCCCCCCATTACGTCATGCTTCAGAAATGTGGAAAATGGTCCGTTTTCAAATGTTTTATTTTTGAACGTCAGTTCACATTTGTAGGTGGATCATCAGTGTTAGAGCTAAAATTAGCATGTTTAAAGTGATTTTCATGCTTCCAGGGGCCCAAAACACAAGATTTATGGAATGGTTAAAAGTGCATGAAAATGGCCAATTTACTCACTCTGAGTTCTCAAAAAGGGTTTCTTCACCCCGGGAAGTTAATTAAATACCATTTGGAGGCATTTAATGTTCGAGCAAAAATGGCTGATTTTCGACAAAAGAGATAACACCCCCCCATTACGTCATGCTTCAGAAATGTGGAAAATGGTCCATTTTCAAATGTTTTATTTTTGAACGTCAGTTCACATTTGTAGGTGGATCATCAGTGTTAGGGCTAAATTAGCATGTTTAAAGTGATTTTCATGCTTCCAGGGGCTCGGGAAGTGAAATAAATACCATTTGGAGGCATTTAATGTTCGAGCAAAAACGGCTGATTTTCGACAAAAGAGATAACACCCCCCCATTACGTCATGCTTCAGAAATGTGGAAAATGGTCCGTTTTCAAATGTTTTATTTTTGAACGTCAGTTCACATTTGTAGGTGGATCATCAGTGTTAGAGCTAAAATTAGCATGTTTAAAGTGATTTTCATGCTTCCAGGGGCTCGGGAAGTTAATTAAATACCATTTGGAGGCATTTAATGTTCAAGCAAAAACGGCTGATTTTCGACAAAAGAGATAACACCCCCCCATTACGTCATGCTTCAGAAATGTGGAAAATGGTCCGTTTTCAAATGTTTTATTTTTGAACGTCAGTTCACATTTGTAGGTGGATCATCAGTGTTAGAGCTAAAATTTGCATGTTTAAAGTGATTTTCATGCTTCCAGGGGCTAGGGAAGTTAATTAAATACCATTTGGAGGCATTTAATGTTCGAGCAAAAACGGCTGATTTTCGACAAAAGAGATAACACCCCCCCATTACGTCATGCTTCAGAAATGTGGAAAATGGTCCGTTTTCAAATGTTTTATTTTTGAACGTCAGTTCACATTTGTAGGTGGATCATCAGTGTTAGAGCTAAAATGAGCATGTTTAAAGTGATTTTCATGCTTCCAGGGGCTCGGGAAGTTAATTAAATACCATTTGGAGGCATTTAATGTTCGAGCAAAAACGGCTGATTTTCGACAAAAGAGATAACACCCCCCCATTACGTCATGCTTCAGAAATGTGGAAAATGGTCCTTTTTCAAATGTTTTATTTTTGAACGTCAGTTCACATTTGTAGGTGGATCATCAGTGTTAGAGCTAAAATTAGCATGTTTAAAGTGATTTTCATGCTTCCAGGGGCTCGGGAAGTTAATTAAATACCATTTGGAGGCATTTAATGTTCGAGCAAAAATGGGTGATTTTCGACAAAAGAGATAACACCCCCCCATTACGTCATGCTTCAGAAAAGTGGAAAATGGTCTGTTTTCAAATGTTTTATTTTTGAACGTCAGTTCACATTTGTAGGTGGATCATCAGTGTTAGAGCTAAAATTAGCATGTTTAAAGTGATTTTCATGCTTCCAGGGGCTCGGGAAGTGAAACAAATACCATTTGGAGGCATTTAATGTTCGAGCAAAAACGGCTGATTTTCGACAAAAGAGATAACACCCCCCCATTACGTCATGCTTCAGAAATGTGGAAAATGGTCCGTTTTCAAATGTTTTATTTTTGAACGTCAGTTCACATTTGTAGGTGGATCATCAGTGTTAGAGCTAAAATTAGCATGTTTAAAGTGATTTTCATGCTTCCAGGGGCTCGAGAAGTGAAATAAATACCATTTGGAGGCATTTAATGTTTGAGCAAAAACGGCAGATTTTCGACAAAAGAGATAACACCCCCCCATTACGTCATGCTTCAGAAATGTGGAAAATGGTCCGTTTTCAAATGTTTTATTTTTGAACGTCAGTTCACATTTGTAGGTGGATCATGAGTGTTAGAGCTAAAATTAGCATGTTTAAAGTGATTTTCATGCTTCCAGGGGCCCAAAACACAAGATTTATGGAATGGTTAAAAGTGCATGAAAATGGCCAATTTACTCACTCTGAGTTCTCAAAAAGGGTTTCTTCACCCCGGGAAGTTAATTAAATACCATTTGGAGGCATTTAATGTTCGAGCAAAAACGGCTGATTTTCGACAAAAGAGATAATACCCCCCCATTACGTCATGCTTCAGAAATGTGGAAAATGGTCCGTTTTCAAATGTTTTATTTTTGAACGTCAGTTCACATTTGTAGCTGAATCATCAGTGTTAGAGCTAAAATTAGCATGTTTAAAGTGATTTTCATGCTTCCAGGGGCCCAAAACACAAGATTTATGGAATGGTTAAAAGTGCATGAAAATGGCCAATTTACTCACTCTGAGTTCTCAAAAAGGGTTTCTTCACCCCGGGAAGTTAATTAAATACCATTTGGAGGCATTTAATGTTCGAGCAAAAACGGCTGATTTTCGACAAAAGAGATAACACCCCCCATTACGTCATGCTTCAGAAATGTGGAAAATGGTCCGTTTTCAAATGTTTTATTTTTGAACGTCAGAGCTAAAATTAGCATGTTTAAAGTGATTTTCATGCTTCCAGGGGCTCGGGAAGTTAATTAAATACCATTTGGAGGCATTTAATGTTCGAGCAAAAACGGCTGATTTTCGACAAAAGAGATAACACCCCCCCATTATGTCATGCTTCAGAAATGTGGAAAATGGTCCGTTTTCAAATGTTTTATTTTTGAACGTCAGTTCACATTTGTAGGTGGATCATCAGTGTTAGAGCTAAAATTAGCATGTTTAAAGTGATTTTCATGCTTCCAGGGGCTCGGGAAGTGAAATAAATACCATTTGGAGGCATTTAATGTTCGAGCAAAAACGGCTGATTTTCGACAAAAGAGATAACACCCCCCCATTACGTCATGCTTCAGAAATGTGGAAAATGGTCCGTTTTCAAATGTTTTATTTTTGAACGTCAGTTCACATTTGTAGGTGGATCATGAGTGTTAGAGCTAAAATTAGCATGTTTAAAGTGATTTTCATGCTTCCAGGGGCCCAAAACACAAGATTTATGGAATGGTTAAAAGTGCATGAAAATGGCCAATTTACTCACTCTGAGTTCTCAAAAAGGGTTTCTTCACCCCGGGAAGTTAATTAAATACCATTTGGAGGCATTTAAAGTTCAAGCAAAAACGGCTGATTTTCGACAAAAGAGATAACACCCCCCCATTACGTCATGCTTCAGAAATGTGGAAAATGGTCCGTTTTCAAATGTTTTATTTTTGAACATCAGTTCACATTTGTAGGTGGATCATCAGTGTTAGAGCTAAAATTAGCATGTTTAAAGTGATTTTCATGCTTCCAGGGGCTCGGGAAGTTGATTAAATACCATTTGGAGGCATTTAATGTTCGAGCAAAAACGGCTGATTTTCGACAAAAGAGATAACACCCCCCCATTACGTCATGCTTCAGAAATGTGGAAAATGGTCCGTTTTCAAATGTTTTATTTTTGAACGTCAGTTCACATTTGTAGGTGGATCATCAGTGTTAGAGCTAAAATTAGCATGTTTAAAGTGATTTTCATGCTTCCAGGGGCCCAGAACACAAGATTTATGGAATGGTTAAAAGTGCTTGAAAATGGCCAATTTACTCACTCTGAGTTCTCAAAAAGGGTTTCTTCACCCCGGGAAGTTAATTAAATACCATTTGGAGGCATATAATGTTCGAGCAAAAACGGCTGATTTTCGACAAAAGAGATAACACCCCCCCATTACGTCATGCTTCAGAAATGTGGAAAATGGTCCGTTTTCAAATGTTTTATTTTTGAACGTCAGTTCACATTTGTAGGTGGATCATCAGTGTTAGAGCTAAAATTAGCATGTTTAAAGTGATTTTCATGCTTCCAGGGGCCCAAAACACAAGATTTATGGAATGGTTAAAAGTGCATGAAAATGGCCAATTTACTCACTCTGAGTTCTCAAAAAGGGTTTCTTCACCCCGGGAAGTTAATTAAATACCATTTGGAGGCATTTAATGTTCGAGCAAAAACGGCTGATTTTCGACAAAAGAGATAACACCCCCCCATTACGTCATGCTTCAGAAATGTGGAAAATGGTCCGTTTTCAAATGTTTTATTTTTGAACGTCAGTTCACATTTGTAGGTGGATCATCAGTGTTAGAGCTAAAATTAGCATGTTTAAAGTGATTTTCATGCTTCCAGGGGCTCGGGAAGTTAATTAAATACCATTTGGAGGCATTTAATGTTCGAGCAAAAACGGCTGATTTTCGACAAAAGAGATAACACCCCCCATTACGTCATGCTTCAGAAATGTGGAAAATGGTCCGTTTTCAAATGTTTTATTTTTGAACGTCAGTTCACATTTGTAGGTGGATCATCAGTGTTAGAGCTAAAATTTGCATGTTTAAAGTGATTTTCATGCTTCCAGGGGCTCGGGAAGTTAATTAAATACCATTTGGAGGCATTTAATGTTCGAGCAAAAACGGCTGATTTTTGACAATAGAGATAACATCCCCCCATTACGTCATGCTTCAGAAATGTGGAAAATGGTCCGTTTTCAAATGTTTTATTTTTGAACGTCAGTTCACATTTGTAGGTGGATCATCAGTGTTAGAGCTAAAATTAGCATGTTTAAAGTGATTTTCATGCTTCCAGGGGCCCAAAACACAAGATTTATGGAATGGTTAAAAGTGCATGAAAATGGCCAATTTACTCACTCTGAGTTCTCAAAAAGGGTTTCTTCACCCCGGGAAGTTAATGAAATACCATTTGGAGGCATTTAATGTTCGAGCAAAAATGGCTGATTTTCGACAAAAGAGATAACACCCCCCCATTACGTCATGCTTCAGAAATGTGGAAAATGGTCCATTTTCAAATGTTTTATTTTTGAACGTCAGTTCACATTTGTAGGTGGATCATCAGTGTTAGGGCTAAATTAGCATGTTTAAAGTGATTTTCATGCTTCCAGGGGCTCGGGAAGTGAAATAAATACCATTTGGAGGCATTTAATGTTCGAGCAAAAACGGCTGATTTTCGACAAAAGAGATAACACCCCCCCATTACGTCATGCTTCAGAAATGTGGAAAATGGTCCGTTTTCAAATGTTTTATTTTTGAACGTCAGTTCACATTTGTAGGTGGATCATCAGTGTTACAGCTAAAATTAGCATGTTTAAAGTCATTTTCATGCTTCCAGGGGCCCAAAACACAAGATTTATGGAATGGTTAAAAGTGCATGAAAATGGCCAATTTACTCACTCTGAGTTCTCAAAAAGGGTTTCTTCACCCCGGGAAGTTAATTAAATACCATTTGGAGGCATTTAATGTTCGAGCAAAAACGGCTGATTTTCGACAAAAGAGATAACACCCCCCCATTACGTCATGCTTCAGAAATGTGGAAAATGGTCCGTTTTCAAATGTTTTATTTTTGAACGTCAGTTCACATTTGTAGGTGGATCATCAGTGTTACAGCTAAAATTAGCATGTTTAAAGTCATTTTCATGCTTCCAGGGGCCCAAAACACAAGATTTATGGAATGGTTAAAAGTGCATGAAAATGGCCAATTTACTCACTCTGAGTTCTCAAAAAGGGTTTCTTCACCCCGGGAAGTTAATTAAATACCATTTGGAGGCATTTAATGTTCGAGCAAAAACGGCTGATTTTCGACAAAAGAGATAACACCCCCCCATTACGTCATGCTTCAGAAATGTGGAAAATGGTCCGTTTTCAAATGTTTTATTTTTGAACGTCAGTTCACATTTGTAGGTGGATCATCAGTGTTAGAGCTAAAATTAGCATGTTTAAAGTGATTTTCATGCTTCCAGGGTCTCGGGAAGTGAAATAAATACCATTTGGAGGCATTTATTGTTCGAGCAAAAACGGCTGATTTTCGACAAAAGAGATAACACCCCCCCATTACGTCATGCTTCAGAAATGTGGAAAATGGTCCGTTTTCAAATGTTTTATTTTTGAACGTCAGTTCACATTTGTAGGTGGATCATCAGTGTTAGAGCTAAAATTTGCATGTTTAAAGTGATTTTCATGCTTCCAGGGGCTAGGGAAGTTAATTAAATACCATTTGGAGGCATTTAATGTTCGAGCAAAAACGGCTGATTTTCGACAAAAGAGATAACACCCCCCCATTACGTCATGCTTCAGAAATGTGGAAAATGGTCCGTTTTCAAATGTTTTATTTTTGAACGTCAGTTCACATTTGTAGGTGGATCATCAGTGTTAGAGCTAAAATTAGCATGTTTAAAGTGATTTTCATGCTTCCAGGGGCTCGGGAAGTTAATTAAATACCATTTGGAGGCATTTAATGTTCGAGCAAAAACGGCTGATTTTCGACATAAGAGATAACACCCCCCCATTACGTCATGCTTCAGAAATGTGGAAAATGGTCCTTTTTCAAATGTTTTATTTTTGAACGTCAGTTCACATTTGTAGGTGGATCATCAGTGTTAGAGCTAAAATTAGCATGTTTAAAGTGATTTTCATGCTTCCAGGGGCTCGGGAAGTTAATTAAATACCATTTGGAGGCATTTAATGTTCGAGCAAAAATGGCTGATTTTCGACAAAAGAGATAACACCCCCCCATTACGTCATGCTTCAGAAATGTGGAAAATGGTCTGTTTTCAAATGTTTTATTTTTGAACGTCAGTTCACATTTGTAGGTGGATCATCAGTGTTAGAGCTAAAATTAGCATGTTTAAAGTGATTTTCATGCTTCCAGGGGCTCGGGAAGTGAAACAAATACCATTTGGAGGCATTTAATGTTCGAGCAAAAACGGCTGATTTTCGACAAAAGAGATAACACCCCCCCATTACGTCATGCTTCAGAAATGTGGAAAATGGTCCGTTTTCAAATGTTTTATTTTTGAACGTCAGTTCACATTTGTAGGTGGATCATCAGTGTTAGAGCTAAAATTAGCATGTTTAAAGTGATTTTCATGCTTCCAGGGGCTCGAGAAGTGAAATAAATACCATTTGGAGGCATTTAATGTTCGAGCAAAAACGGCAGATTTTCGACAAAAGAGATAACACCCCCCCATTACGTCATGCTTCAGAAATGTGGAAAATGGTCCGTTTTCAAATGTTTTATTTTTGAACGTCAGTTCACATTTGTAGGTGGATCATGAGTGTTAGAGCTAAAATTAGCATGTTTAAAGTGATTTTCATGCTTCCAGGGGCCCAAAACACAAGATTTATGGAATGGTTAAAAGTGCATGAAAATGGCCATTTTACTCACTCTGAGTTCTCAAAAAGGGTTTCTTCACCCCGGGAAGTTAATTAAATACCATTTGGAGGCATTTAATGTTCGAGCAAAAACGGCTGATTTTCGACAAAAGAGATAACACCCCCCCATTACGTCATGCTTCAGAAATGTGGAAAATGGTCCGTTTTCAAATGTTTTATTTTTGAACGTCAGTTCACATTTGTAGGTGAATCATCAGTGTTAGAGCTAAAATTAGCATGTTTAAAGTGATTTTCATGCTTCCAGGGGCCCAAAACACAAGATTTATGGAATGGTTAAAAGTGCATGAAAATGGCCAATTTACTCACTCTGAGTTCTCAAAAAGGGTTTCTTCACCCCGGGAAGTTAATTAAATACCATTTGGAGGCATTTAATGTTTGAGCAAAAACGGCTGATTTTCGACAAAAGAGATAACACCCCCCCATTACGTCATGCTTCAGAAATGTGGAAAATGGTCCGTTTTCAAATGTTTTATTTTTGAACGTCAGTTCACATTTGTAGGTGGATCATCAGTGTTAGAGCTAAAATTAGCATGTTTAAAGTGATTTTCATGCTTCCAGGGGCTCGGGAAGTTAATTAAATACCATTTGGAGGCATTTAATGTTCGAGCAAAAACGGCTGATTTTCGACAAAAGAAATAACACCCCCCCATTACGTCATGCTTCAGAAATGTGGAAAATGGTCCGTTTTCAAATGTTTTATTTTTGAACGTCAGTTCACATTTGTAGGTGGATCATCAGTGTTAGAGCTAAAATTAGCATGTTTAAAGTGATTTTCATGCTTCCAGGGGCCCAAAACACAAGATTTATGGAATGGTTAAAAGTGCATGAAAATGGCCAATTTACTCACTCTGAGTTCTCAAAAAGGGTTTCTTCACCCCGGGAAGTTAATTAAATACCATTTGGAGGCATTTAATGTTCGAGCAAAAACGGCTGATTTTCGACAAAAGAGATAACACCCCCCCATTACGTCATGCTTCAGAAATGTGGAAAATGGTCCGTTTTCAAATGTTTTATTTTTGAACATCAGTTCACATTTGTAGGTGGATCATCAGTGTTAGAGCTAAAATTAGCATGTTTAAAGTTATTTTCATGCTTCCAGGGGCCCAAAACACAAGATTTATGGAATGGTTAAAAGTGCATGAAAATGGCCAATTTACTCACTCTGAGTTCTCAAAAAGGGTTTCTTCACCCCGGGAAGTTAATTAAATACCATTTGGAGGCATTTAATGTTCGAGCAAAAACAGCTGATTTTCGACAAAAGAGATAACACCCCCCCATTACGTCATGCTTCAGAAATGTGGAAAATGGTCCGTTTTCAAATGTTTTATTTTTGAACGTCAGTTCACATTTGTAGGTGGATCATCAGTGTTAGAGCTAAAATTAGCATGTTTAAAGTGATTTTCATGCTTCCAGGGGCTCGGGAAGTGAAATAAATACCATTTGGAGGCATTTAATGTTCGAGCAAAAACGGCTGATTTTCGACAAAAGAGATAACACCCCCCCATTACGGCATGCTTCAGAAATGTGGAAAATGGTCCGTTTTCAAATGTTTTATTTTTGAACGTCAGTTCACATTTGTAGGTGGATCATCAGTGTTAGAGCTAAAATTAGCATGTTTAAAGTGATTTTCATGCTTCCAGGGGCCCAAAACACAAGATTTATGGAATGGTTTAAAGTGCATGAAAATGGCCAATTTACTCACTCTGAGTTCTCAAAAAGGGTTTCTTCACCCCGGGAAGTTAATTAAATACCATTTGGAGGCATTTAATGTTCGAGCAAAAACGGCTGATTTTCGACAAAAGAGATAACACCCCCCCATTACGTCATGCTTCAGAAATGTGGAAAATGGTCCGTTTTCAAATGTTTTATTTTTGAACGTCAGTTCACATTTGTAGGTGGATCATCAGTGTTAGAGCTAAAATTAGCATGTTTAAAGTGATTTTCATGCTTCCAGGGGCTCGGGAAGTTAATTAAATACCATTTGGAGGCATTTAATGTTCGAGCAAAAACGGCTGATTTTCGACAAAAGAGATAACACCCCCCCATTACGTCATGCTTCAGAAATGTGGAAAATGGTCAGTTTTCAAATGTTTTATTTTTGAACGTCAGTTCACATTTGTAGGTGGATCATCAGTGTTAGAGCTAAAATTTGCATGTTTAAAGTGATTTTCATGCTTCCAGGGGCTCGGGAAGTTAATTAAATACCATTTGGAGGCATTTAATGTTCGAGCAAAAACGGCTGATTTTCGACAATAGAGATAACATCCCCCCATTACGTCATGCTTCAGAAATGTGGAAAATGGTCCGTTTTCAAATGTTTTATTTTTGAACGTCAGTTCACATTTGTAGGTGGATCATCAGTGTTAGAGCTAAAATTAGCATGTTTAAAGTGATTTTCATGCTTCCAGGGGCCCAAAACACAAGATTTATGGAATGGTTAAAAGTGCATGAATATGGCCAATTTACTCACTCTGAGTTCTCAAAAAGGGTTTCTTCACCCCGGGAAGTTAATTAAATACCATTTGGAGGCATTTAATGTTCGAGCAAAAATGGCTGATTTTCGACAAAAGAGATAACACCCCCCCATTACGTCATGCTTCAGAAATGTGGAAAATGGTCCATTTTCAAATGTTTTATTTTTGAACGTCAGTTCACATTTGTAGGTGGATCATCAGTGTTAGAGCTAAAATTAGCATGTTTAAAGTGATTTTCATGCTTCCAGGGGCTCGGGAAGTGAAATAAATCCCATTTGGAGGCATTTAATGTTCGAGCAAAAACGGCTGATTTTCGACAAAAGAGATAACACCCCCCCATTACGTCATGCTTCAGAAATGTGGAAAATGGTCCGTTTTCAAATGTTTTATTTTTGAACGTCAGTTCACATTTGTAGGTGGATCATCAGTGTTAGAGCTAAAATTAGCATGTTTAAAGTGATTTTCATGCTTCCAGGGGCTCGGGAAGTTAATTAAATACCATTTGGAGGCATTTAATGTTCGAGCAAAAACGGCTGATTTTCGACAAAAGAGATAACACCCCCCCCATTACGTCATGCTTCAGAAATGTGGAAAATGGTCCGTTTTCAAATGTTTTATTTTTGAACGTCAGTTCACATTTGTAGGTGGATCATCAGTGTTAGAGCTAAAATTAGCATGGTTAAAGTGATTTTCATGCTTCCAGGGGCCCAAAACACAAGATTTATGGAATGGTTAAAAGTGCATGAAAATGGCCAATTTACTCACTCTGAGTTCTCAAAAAGGGTTTCTTCACCCCGGGAAGTTAATTAAATACCATTTGGAGGCATTTAATGTTCGAGCAAAAACGGCTGATTTTCGACAAAAGAGATAACACCCCCCCATTACGTCATGCTTCAGAAATGTGGAAAATGGTCCGTTTTCAAATGTTTTATTTTTGAACGTCAGTTCACATTTGTAGGTGGATCATCAGTGTTACAGCTAAAATTAGCATGTTTAAAGTCATTTTCATGCTTCCAGGGGCCCAAAACACAAGATTTATGGAATGGTTAAAAGTGCATGAAAATGGCCAATTTACTCACTCTGAGTTCTCAAAAAGGGTTTCTTCACCCCGGGAAGTTAATTAAATACCATTTGGAGGCATTTAATGTTCGAGCAAAAACGGCTGATTTTCGACAAAAGAGATAACACCCCCCCATTACGTCATGCTTCAGAAATGTGGAAAATGGTCCGTTTTCAAATGTTTTA
Organism: Lissotriton vulgaris; assembly: GCF_964263255.1. Taxonomy (NCBI): domain Eukaryota; kingdom Metazoa; phylum Chordata; class Amphibia; order Caudata; family Salamandridae; genus Lissotriton; species Lissotriton vulgaris. The sequence continues at coordinate 261,703 of NW_028246838.1, forward strand.
TTTTTGAACGTCAGTTCACATTTGTAGGTGGATCATCAGTGTTAGAGCTAAAATTAGCATGTTTAAAGTGATTTTCATGCTTCCAGGGGCTTGGGAAGTGAAATAAATGCCATTTGGAGGCATTTAATGTTCGAGCAAAAACGGCTGATTTTCGACAAAAGAGATAACACCCCCCCATTACGTCATGCTTCAGAAATGTGGAAAATGGTCCGTTTTCAAATGTTTTATTTTTGAACGTCAGTTCACATTTGTAGGTGGATCATCAGTGTTAGAGCTAAAATTAGCATGTTTAAAGTGATTTTCATGCTTCCAGGGTCTCGGGAAGTGAAATAAATACCATTTGGAGGCATTTATTGTTCGAGCAAAAACCGCTGATTTTCGACAAAAGAGATAACACCCCCCCATTACGTCATGCTTCAGAAATGTGGAAAATGGTCCGTTTTCAAATGTTTTATTTTTGAACGTCAGTTCACATTTGTAGGTGGATCATCAGTGTTAGAGCTAAAATTTGCATGTTTAAAGTGATTTTCATGCTTCCAGGGGCTAGGGAAGTTAATTAAATACCATTTGGAGGCATTTAATGTTCGAGCAAAAACGGCTGATTTTCGACAAAAGAGATAACACCCCCCCATTACGTCATGCTTCAGAAATGTGGAAAATGGTCCGTTTTCAAATGTTTTATTTTTGAACGTCAGTTCACATTTGTAGGTGGATCATCAGTGTTAGAGCTAAAATTAGCATGTTTAAAGTGATTTTCATGCTTCCAGGGGCTCGGGAAGTTAATTAAATACCATTTGGAGGCATTTAATGTTCGAGCAAAAACGGCTGATTTTCGACATAAGAGATAACACCCCCCCATTACGTCATGCTTCAGAAATGTGGAAAATGGTCCTTTTTCAAATGTTTTATTTTTGAACGTCAGTTCACATTTGTAGGTGGATCATCAGTGTTAGAGCTAAAATTAGCATGTTTAAAGTGATTTTCATGCTTCCAGGGGCTCGGGAAGTTAATTAAATACCATTTGGAGGCATTTAATGTTCGAGCAAAAATGGCTGATTTTCGACAAAAGAGATAACACCCCCCCATTACGTCATGCTTCAGAAATGTGGAAAATGGTCTGTTTTCAAATGTTTTATTTTTGAACGTCAGTTCACATTTGTAGGTGGATCATCAGTGTTAGAGCTAAAATTAGCATGTTTAAAGTGATTTTCATGCTTCCAGGGGCTCGGGAAGTGAAACAAATACCATTTGGAGGCATTTAATGTTTGAGCAAAAACGGCTGATTTTCGACAAAAGAGATAACACCCCCCCATTACGTCATGCTTCAGAAATGTGGAAAATGGTCCGTTTTCAAATGTTTTATTTTTGAACGTCAGTTCACATTTGTAGGTGGATCATCAGTGTTAGAGCTAAAATTAGCATGTTTAAAGTGATTTTCATGCTTCCAGGGGCTCGAGAAGTGAAATAAATACCATTTGGAGGCATTTAATGTTCGAGCAAAAACGGCAGATTTTCGACAAAAGAGATAACACCCCCCCATTACGTCATGCTTCAGAAATGTGGAAAATGGTCCGTTTTCAAATGTTTTATTTTTGAACGTCAGTTCACATTTGTAGGTGGATCATGAGTGTTAGAGCTAAAATTAGCATGTTTAAAGTGATTTTCATGCTTCCAGGGGCCCAAAACACAAGATTTATGGAATGGTTAAAAGTGCATGAAAATGGCCAATTTACTCACTCTGAGTTCTCAAAAAGGGTTTCTTCACCCCGGGAAGTTAATTAAATACCATTTGGAGGCATTTAATGTTCGAGCAAAAACGGCTGATTTTCGACAAAAGAGATAACACCCCCCCATTACGTCATGCTTCAGAAATGTGGAAAATGGTCCGTTTTCAAATGTTTTATTTTTGAACGTCAGTTCACATTTGTAGGTGGATCATCAGTGTTAGAGCTAAAATTAGCATGTTTAAAGTGATTTTCATGCTTCCAGGGGCTCGGGAAGTTAATTAAATACCATTTGGAGGCATTTAATGTTCGAGCAAAAACGGCTGATTTTCGACATAAGAGATAACACCCCCCCATTACGTCATGCTTCAGAAATGTGGAAAATGGTCCTTTTTCAAATGTTTTATTTTTGAACGTCAGTTCACATTTGTAGGTGGATCATCAGTGTTAGAGCTAAAATTAGCATGTTTAAAGTGATTTTCATGCTTCCAGGGGCTCGGGAAGTTAATTAAATACCATTTGGAGGCATTTAATGTTCGAGCAAAAATGGCTGATTTTCGACAAAAGAGATAACACCCCCCCATTACGTCATGCTTCAGAAATGTGGAAAATGGTCTGTTTTCAAATGTTTTATTTTTGAACGTCAGTTCACATTTGTAGGTGGATCATCAGTGTTAGAGCTAAAATTAGCATGTTTAAAGTGATTTTCATGCTTCCAGGGGCTCGGGAAGTGAAACAAATACCATTTGGAGGCATTTAATGTTCGAGCAAAAACGGCTGATTTTCGACAAAAGAGATAACACCCCCCCATTACGTCATGCTTCAGAAATGTGGAAAATGGTCCGTTTTCAAATGTTTTATTTTTGAACGTCAGTTCACATTTGTAGGTGGATCATCAGTGTTAGAGCTAAAATTAGCATGTTTAAAGTGATTTTCATGCTTCCAGGGGCTCGAGAAGTGAAATAAATACCATTTGGAGGCATTTAATGTTCGAGCAAAAACGGCAGATTTTCGACAAAAGAGATAACACCCCCCCATTACGTCATGCTTCAGAAATGTGGAAAATGGTCCGTTTTCAAATGTTTTATTTTTGAACGTCAGTTCACATTTGTAGGTGGATCATGAGTGTTAGAGCTAAAATTAGCATGTTTAAAGTGATTTTCATGCTTCCAGGGGCCCAAAACACAAGATTTATGGAATGGTTAAAAGTGCATGAAAATGGCCAATTTACTCACTCTGAGTTCTCAAAAAGGGTTTCTTCACCCCGGGAAGTTAATTAAATACCATTTGGAGGCATTTAATGTTCGAGCAAAAACGGCTGATTTTCGACAAAAGAGATAACACCCCCCCATTACGTCATGCTTCAGAAATGTGGAAAATGGTCCGTTTTCAAATGTTTTATTTTTGAACGTCAGTTCACATTTGTAGGTGGATCATCAGTGTTACAGCTAAAATTAGCATGTTTAAAGTCATTTTCATGCTTCCAGGGGCCCAAAACACAAGATTTATGGAATGGTTAAAAGTGCATGAAAATGGCCAATTTACTCACTCTGAGTTCTCAAAAAGGGTTTCTTCACCCCGGGAAGTTAATTAAATACCATTTGGAGGCATTTAATGTTCGAGCAAAAACGGCTGATTTTCGACAAAAGAGATAACACCCCCCCATTACGTCATGCTTCAGAAATGTGGAAAATGGTCCGTTTTCAAATGTTTTATTTTTGAACGTCAGTTCACATTTGTAGGTGGATCATCAGTGTTAGCGCTAAAATTAGCATGTTTAAAGTGATTTTCATGCTTCCAGGGGCTTGGGAAGTGAAATAAATGCCATTTGGAGGCATTTAATGTTCGAGCAAAAACGGCTGATTTTCGACAAAAGAGATAACACCCCCCCATTACGTCATGCTTCAGAAATGTGGAAAATGGTCCGTTTTCAAATGTTTTATTTTTGAACGTCAGTTCACATTTGTAGGTGGATCATCAGTGTTAGAGCTAAAATTAGCATGTTTAAAGTGATTTTCATGCTTCCAGGGTCTCGGGAAGTGAAAGAAATACCATTTGGAGGCATTTATTGTTCGAGCAAAAACCGCTGATTTTCGACAAAAGAGATAACACCCCCCCATTACGTCATGCTTCAGAAATGTGGAAAATGGTCCGTTTTCAAATGTTTTATTTTTGAACGTCAGTTCACATTTGTAGGTGGATCATCAGTGTTAGAGCTAAAATTAGCATGTTTAAAGTGATTTTCATGCTTCCAGGGGCTCGGGAAGTTAATTAAATACCATTTGGAGGCATTTAATGTTCGAGCAAAAACACCCCCCCATTACGTCATGCTTCAGAAATGTGGAAAATGGTCCATTTTCAAATGTTTTATTTTTGAACGTCAGTTCACATTTGTAGGTGGATCATCAGTGTTAGGGCTAAATTAGCATGTTTAAAGTGATTTTCATGCTTCCAGGGGCTCGGGAAGTGAAATAAATACCATTTGGAGGCATTTAATGTTCGAGCAAAAACGGCTGATTTTCGACAAAAGAGATAACACCCCCCCATTACGTCATGCTTCAGAAATGTGGAAAATGGTCCGTTTTCAAATGTTTTATTTTTGAACGTCAGTTCACATTTGTAGGTGGATCATCAGTGTTACAGCTAAAATTAGCATGTTTAAAGTCATTTTCATGCTTCCAGGGGCCCAAAACACAAGATTTATGGAATGGTTAAAAGTGCATGAAAATGGCCAATTTACTCACTCTGAGTTCTCAAAAAGGGTTTCTTCACCCCGGGAAGTTAATTAAATACCATTTGGAGGCATTTAATGTTCGAGCAAAAACGGCTGATTTTCGACAAAAGAGATAACACCCCCCCATTACGTCATGCTTCAGAAATGTGGAAAATGGTCCGTTTTCAAATGTTTTATTTTTGAACGTCAGTTCACATTTGTAGGTGGATCATCAGTGTTACAGCTAAAATTAGCATGTTTAAAGTCATTTTCATGCTTCCAGGGGCCCAAAACACAAGATTTATGGAATGGTTAAAAGTGCATGAAAATGGCCAATTTACTCACTCTGAGTTCTCAAAAAGGGTTTCTTCACCCCGGGAAGTTAATTAAATACCATTTGGAGGCATTTAATGTTCGAGCAAAAACGGCTGATTTTCGACAAAAGAGATAACACCCCCCCATTACGTCATGCTTCAGAAATGTGGAAAATGGTCCGTTTTCAAATGTTTTATTTTTGAACGTCAGTTCACATTTGTAGGTGGATCATCAGTGTTAGAGCTAAAATTAGCATGTTTAAAGTGATTTTCATGCTTCCAGGGTCTCGGGAAGTGAAATAAATACCATTTGGAGGCATTTATTGTTCGAGCAAAAACGGCTGATTTTCGACAAAAGAGATAACACCCCCCCATTACGTCATGCTTCAGAAATGTGGAAAATGGTCCGTTTTCAAATGTTTTATTTTTGAACGTCAGTTCACATTTGTAGGTGGATCATCAGTGTTAGAGCTAAAATTTGCATGTTTAAAGTGATTTTCATGCTTCCAGGGGCTAGGGAAGTTAATTAAATACCATTTGGAGGCATTTAATGTTCGAGCAAAAACGGCTGATTTTCGACAAAAGAGATAACACCCCCCCATTACGTCATGCTTCAGAAATGTGGAAAATGGTCCGTTTTCAAATGTTTTATTTTTGAACGTCAGTTCACATTTGTAGGTGGATCATCAGTGTTAGAGCTAAAATTAGCATGTTTAAAGTGATTTTCATGCTTCCAGGGGCTCGGGAAGTTAATTAAATACCATTTGGAGGCATTTAATGTTCGAGCAAAAATGGCTGATTTTCGACAAAAGAGATAACACCCCCCCATTACGTCATGCTTCAGAAATGTGGAAAATGGTCCATTTTCAAATGTTTTATTTTTGAACGTCAGTTCACATTTGTAGGTGGATCATCAGTGTTAGAGCTAAAATTAGCATGTTTAAAGTGATTTTCATGCTTCCAGGGGCTCGGGAAGTGAAATAAATCCCATTTGGAGGCATTTAATGTTCGAGCAAAAACGGCTGATTTTCGACAAAAGAGATAACACCCCCCCATTACGTCATGCTTCAGAAATGTGGAAAATGGTCCGTTTTCAAATGTTTTATTTTTGAACGTCAGTTCACATTTGTAGGTGGATCATCAGTGTTAGAGCTAAAATTAGCATGTTTAAAGTGATTTTCATGCTTCCAGGGGCTCGGGAAGTTAATTAAATACCATTTGGAGGCATTTAATGTTCGAGCAAAAACGGCTGATTTTCGACAAAAGAGATAACACCCCCCCCATTACGTCATGCTTCAGAAATGTGGAAAATGGTCCGTTTTCAAATGTTTTATTTTTGAACGTCAGTTCACATTTGTAGGTGGATCATCAGTGTTAGAGCTAAAATTAGCATGGTTAAAGTGATTTTCATGCTTCCAGGGGCCCAAAACACAAGATTTATGGAATGGTTAAAAGTGCATGAAAATGGCCAATTTACTCACTCTGAGTTCTCAAAAAGGGTTTCTTCACCCCGGGAAGTTAATTAAATACCATTTGGAGGCATTTAATGTTCGAGCAAAAACGGCTGATTTTCGACAAAAGAGATAACACCCCCCCATTACGTCATGCTTCAGAAATGTGGAAAATGGTCCGTTTTCAAATGTTTTATTTTTGAACGTCAGTTCACATTTGTAGGTGGATCATCAGTGTTACAGCTAAAATTAGCATGTTTAAAGTCATTTTCATGCTTCCAGGGGCCCAAAACACAAGATTTATGGAATGGTTAAAAGTGCATGAAAATGGCCAATTTACTCACTCTGAGTTCTCAAAAAGGGTTTCTTCACCCCGGGAAGTTAATTAAATACCATTTGGAGGCATTTAATGTTCGAGCAAAAACGGCTGATTTTCGACAAAAGAGATAACACCCCCCCATTACGTCATGCTTCAGAAATGTGGAAAATGGTCCGTTTTCAAATGTTTTATTTTTGAACGTCAGTTCACATTTGTAGGTGGATCATCAGTGTTAGAGCTAAAATTAGCATGTTTAAAGTGATTTTCATGCTTCCAGGGGCTTGGGAAGTGAAATAAATGCCATTTGGAGGCATTTAATGTTCGAGCAAAAACGGCTGATTTTCGACAAAAGAGATAACACCCCCCCATTACGTCATGCTTCAGAAATGTGGAAAATGGTCCGTTTTCAAATGTTTTATTTTTGAACGTCAGTTCACATTTGTAGGTGGATCATGAGTGTTAGAGCTAAAATTAGCATGTTTAAAGTGATTTTCATGCTTCCAGGGGCTAGGGAAGTTAATTAAATACCATTTGGAGGCATTTAATGTTCGAGCAAAAACGGCTGATTTTCGACAAAAGAGATAACACCCCCCCATTACGTCATGCTTCAGAAATGTGGAAAATGGTCCGTTTTCAAATGTTTTATTTTTGAACGTCAGTTCACATTTGTAGGTGGATCATCAGTGTTAGAGCTAAAATTAGCATGTTTAAAGTGATTTTCATGCTTCCAGGGGCTCGGGAAGTTAATTAAATACCATTTGGAGGCATTTAATGTTCGAGCAAAAACGGCTGATTTTCGACATAAGAGATAACACCCCCCCATTACGTCATGCTTCAGAAATGTGGAAAATGGTCCTTTTTCAAATGTTTTATTTTTGAACGTCAGTTCACATTTGTAGGTGGATCATCAGTGTTAGAGCTAAAATTAGCATGTTTAAAGTGATTTTCATGCTTCCAGGGGCTCGGGAAGTTAATTAAATACCATTTGGAGGCATTTAATGTTCGAGCAAAAATGGCTGATTTTCGACAAAAGAGATAACACCCCCCCATTACGTCATGCTTCAGAAATGTGGAAAATGGTCTGTTTTCAAATGTTTTATTTTTGAACGTCAGTTCACATTTGTAGGTGGATCATCAGTGTTAGAGCTAAAATTAGCATGTTTAAAGTGATTTTCATGCTTCCAGGGGCTCGGGAAGTGAAACAAATACCATTTGGAGGCATTTAATGTTCGAGCAAAAACGGCTGATTTTCGACAAAAGAGATAACACCCCCCCATTACGTCATGCTTCAGAAATGTGGAAAATGGTCCGTTTTCAAATGTTTTATTTTTGAACGTCAGTTCACATTTGTAGGTGGATCATCAGTGTTAGAGCTAAAATTAGCATGTTTAAAGTGATTTTCATGCTTCCAGGGGCTCGAGAAGTGAAATAAATACCATTTGGAGGCATTTAATGTTCGAGCAAAAACGGCAGATTTTCGACAAAAGAGATAACACCCCCCCATTACGTCATGCTTCAGAAATGTGGAAAATGGTCCGTTTTCAAATGTTTTATTTTTGAACGTCAGTTCACATTTGTAGGTGGATCATGAGTGTTAGAGCTAAAATTAGCATGTTTAAAGTGATTTTCATGCTTCCAGGGGCCCAAAACACAAGATTTATGGAATGGTTAAAAGTGCATGAAAATGGCCAATTTACTCACTCTGAGTTCTCAAAAAGGGTTTCTTCACCCCGGGAAGTTAATTAAATACCATTTGGAGGCATTTAATGTTCGAGCAAAAACGGCTGATTTTCGACAAAAGAGATAACACCCCCCCATTACGTCATGCTTCAGAAATGTGGAAAATGGTCCGTTTTCAAATGTTTTATTTTTGAACGTCAGTTCACATTTGTAGGTGGATCATCAGTGTTACAGCTAAAATTAGCATGTTTAAAGTCATTTTCATGCTTCCAGGGGCCCAAAACACAAGATTTATGGAATGGTTAAAAGTGCATGAAAATGGCCAATTTACTCACTCTGAGTTCTCAAAAAGGGTTTCTTCACCCCGGGAAGTTAATTAAATACCATTTGGAGGCATTTAATGTTCGAGCAAAAACGGCTGATTTTCGACAAAAGAGATAACACCCCCCCATTACGTCATGCTTCAGAAATGTGGAAAATGGTCCGTTTTCAAATGTTTTATTTTTGAACGTCAGTTCACATTTGTAGGTGGATCATCAGTGTTAGAGCTAAAATTAGCATGTTTAAAGTGATTTTCATGCTTCCAGGGGCTTGGGAAGTGAAATAAATGCCATTTGGAGGCATTTAATGTTCGAGCAAAAACGGCTGATTTTCGACAAAAGAGATAACACCCCCCCATTACGTCATGCTTCAGAAATGTGGAAAATGGTCCGTTTTCAAATGTTTTATTTTTGAACGTCAGTTCACATTTGTAGGTGGATCATCAGTGTTAGAGCTAAAATTAGCATGTTTAAAGTGATTTTCATGCTTCCAGGGTCTCGGGAAGTGAAAGAAATACCATTTGGAGGCATTTATTGTTCGAGCAAAAACCGCTGATTTTCGACAAAAGAGATAACACCCCCCCATTACGTCATGCTTCAGAAATGTGGAAAATGGTCCGTTTTCAAATGTTTTATTTTTGAACGTCAGTTCACATTTGTAGGTGGATCATCAGTGTTAGAGCTAAAATTTGCATGTTTAAAGTGATTTTCATGCTTCCAGGGGCTAGGGAAGTTAATTAAATACCATTTGGAGGCATTTAATGTTCGAGCAAAAACGGCTGATTTTCGACAAAAGAGATAACACCCCCCCATTACGTCATGCTTCAGAAATGTGGAAAATGGTCCGTTTTCAAATGTTTTATTTTTGAACGTCAGTTCACATTTGTAGGTGGATCATCAGTGTTAGAGCTAAAATTAGCATGTTTAAAGTGATTTTCATGCTTCCAGGGGCTCGGGAAGTTAATTAAATACCATTTGGAGGCATTTAATGTTCGAGCAAAAACGGCTGATTTTCGACATAAGAGATAACACCCCCCCATTACGTCATGCTTCAGAAATGTGGAAAATGGTCCTTTTTCAAATGTTTTATTTTTGAACGTCAGTTCACATTTGTAGGTGGATCATCAGTGTTAGAGCTAAAATTAGCATGTTTAAAGTGATTTTCATGCTTCCAGGGGCTCGGGAAGTTAATTAAATACCATTTGGAGGCATTTAATGTTCGAGCAAAAATGGCTGATTTTCGACAAAAGAGATAACACCCCCCCATTACGTCATGCTTCAGAAATGTGGAAAATGGTCTGTTTTCAAATGTTTTATTTTTGAACGTCAGTTCACATTTGTAGGTGGATCATCAGTGTTAGAGCTAAAATTAGCATGTTTAAAGTGATTTTCATGCTTCCAGGGGCTCAGGAAGTGAAACAAATACCATTTGGAGGCATTTAATGTTCGAGCAAAAACGGCTGATTTTCGACAAAAGAGATAACACCCCCCCATTACGTCATGCTTCAGAAATGTGGAAAATGGTCCGTTTTCAAATGTTTTATTTTTGAACGTCAGTTCACATTTGTAGGTGGATCATCAGTGTTAGAGCTAAAATTAGCATGTTTAAAGTGATTTTCATGCTTCCAGGGGCTCGAGAAGTGAAATAAATACCATTTGGAGGCATTTAATGTTCGAGCAAAAACGGCAGATTTTCGACAAAAGAGATAACACCCCCCCATTACGTCATGCTTCAGAAATGTGGAAAATGGTCCGTTTTCAAATGTTTTATTTTTGAACGTCAGTTCACATTTGTAGGTGGATCATGAGTGTTAGAGCTAAAATTAGCATGTTTAAAGTGATTTTCATGCTTCCAGGGGCCCAAAACACAAGATTTATGGAATGGTTAAAAGTGCATGAAAATGGCCAATTTACTCACTCTGAGTTCTCAAAAAGGGTTTCTTCACCCCGGGAAGTTAATTAAATACCATTTGGAGGCATTTAATGTTCGAGCAAAAACGGCTGATTTTCGACAAAAGAGATAACACCCCCCCATTACGTCATGCTTCAGAAATGTGGAAAATGGTCCGTTTTCAAATGTTTTATTTTTGAACGTCAGTTCACATTTGTAGGTGAATCATCAGTGTTAGAGCTAAAATTAGCATGTTTAAAGTGATTTTCATGCTTCCAGAGGCCCAAAACACAAGATTTATGGAATGGTTAAAAGTGCATGAAAATGGCCAATTTACTCACTCTGAGTTCTCAAAAAGGGTTTCTTCACCCCGGGAAGTTAATTAAATACCATTTGGAGGCATTTAATGTTCGAGCAAAAACGGCTGATTTTCGACAAAAGAGATAACACCCCCCCATTACGTCATGCTTCAGAAATGTGGAAAATGGTCCGTTTTCAAATGTTTTATTTTTGAACGTCAGTTCACATTTGTAGGTGGATCATCAGTGTTAGAGCTAAAATTAGCATGTTTAAAGTGATTTTCATGCTTCCAGGGGCTCGGGAAGTTAATTAAATACCATTTGGAGGCATTTAATGTTCGAGCAAAAACGGCTGATTTTCGACAAAAGAAATAACACCCCCCCATTACGTCATGCTTCAGAAATGTGGAAAATGGTCCGTTTTCAAATGTTTTATTTTTGAACGTCAGTTCACATTTGTAGGTGGATCATCAGTGTTAGAGCTAAAATTAGCATGTTTAAAGTGATTTTCATGCTTCCAGAGGCCCAAAACACAAGATTTATGGAATGGTTAAAAGTGCATGAAAATGGCCAATTTACTCACTCTGAGTTCTCAAAAAGGGTTTCTTCACCCCGGGAAGTTAATTAAATACCATTTGGAGGCATTTAATGTTCGAGCAAAAACGGCTGATTTTCGACAAAAGAGATAACACCCCCCCATTACGTCATGCTTCAGAAATGTGGAAAATGGTCCGTTTTCAAATGTTTTATTTTTGAACGTCAGTTCACATTTGTAGGTGGATCATCAGTGTTAGAGCTAAAATTAGCATGTTTAAAGTTATTTTCATGCTTCCAGGGGCCCAAAACACAAGATTTATGGAATGGTTAAAAGTGCATGAAAATGGCCAATTTACTCACTCTGAGTTCTCAAAAAGGGTTTCTTCACCCCGGGAAGTTAATTAAATACCATTTGGAGGCATTTAATGTTCGAGCAAAAACAGCTGATTTTCGACAAAAGAGATAACACCCCCCCATTACGTCATGCTTCAGAAATGTGGAAAATGGTCCGTTTTCAAATGTTTTATTTTTGAACGTCAGTTCACATTTGTAGGTGGATCATCAGTGTTAGAGCTAAAATTAGCATGTTTAAAGTGATTTTCATGCTTCCAGGGGCTCGGGAAGTGAAATAAATACCATTTGGAGGCATTTAATGTTCAAGCAAAAACGGCTGATTTTCGACAAAAGAGATAACACCCCCCCATTACGGCATGCTTCAGAAATGTGGAAAATGGTCCGTTTTCAAATGTTTTATTTTTGAACGTCAGTTCACATTTGTAGGTGGATCATCAGTGTTAGAGCTAAAATTAGCATGTTTAAAGTGATTTTCATGCTTCCAGGGGCTCGGGAAGTGAAATAAATACCATTTGGAGGCATTTAATGTTCGAGCAAAAACGGCTGATTTTCGACAAAAGAGATAACACCCCCCCATTACGTCATGCTTCAGAAATGTGGAAAATGGTCCGTTTTCAAATGTTTTATTTTTGAACGTCAGTTCACATTGTTAGGTGGATCATCAGTGTTAGAGCTAAAATTAGCATGTTTAAAGTGATTTTCATGCTTCCAGGGGCCCAAAACACAAGATTTATGGAATGGTTTAAAGTGCATGAAAATGGCCAATTTACTCACTCTGAGTTCTCAAAAAGGGTTTCTTCACCCCGGGAAGTTAATTAAATACCATTTGGAGGCATTTAATGTTCGAGCAAAAACGGCTGATTTTCGACAAAAGAGATAACACCCCCCCATTACGTCATGCTTCAGAAATGTGGAAAATGGTCCGTTTTCAAATGTTTTATTTTTGAACGTCAGTTCACATTTGTAGGTGGATCATCAGTGTTAGAGCTAAAATTAGCATGTTTAAAGTGATTTTCATGCTTCCAGGGTCTCGGGAAGTGAAATAAATACCATTTGGAGGCATTTATTGTTCGAGCAAAAACGGCTGATTTTCGACAAAAGAGATAACACCCCCCCATTACGTCATGCTTCAGAAATGTGGAAAATGGTCCGTTTTCAAATGTTTTATTTTTGAACGTCAGTTCACATTTGTAGGTGGATCATCAGTGTTAGAGCTAAAATTTGCATGTTTAAAGTGATTTTCATGCTTCCAGGGGCTAGGGAAGTTAATTAAATACCATTTGGAGGCATTTAATGTTCGAGCAAAAACGGCTGATTTTCGACAAAAGAGAAACACCCCCCCATTATGTCATGCTTCAGAAATGTGGAAAATGGTCCGTTTTCAAATGTTTTATTTTTGAACGTCAGTTCACATTTGTAGGTGGATCATCAGTGTTAGAGCTAAAATTAGCATGTTTAAAGTGATTTTCATGCTTCCAGGGGCTCGGGAAGTTAATTAATTACCATTTGGAGGCATTTAATGTTCGAGCAAAAACGGCTGATTTTCGACATAAGAGATAACACCCCCCCATTACGTCATGCTTCAGAAATGTGGAAAATGGTCCTTTTTCAAATGTTTTATTTTTGAACGTCAGTTCACATTTGTAGGTGGATCATCAGTGTTAGAGCTAAAATTAGCATGTTTAAAGTGATTTTCATGCTTCCAGGGGCTCGGGAAGTTAATTAAATACCATTTGGAGGCATTTAATGTTCGAGCAAAAATGGCTGATTTTCGACAAAAGAGATAACACCCCCCCATTACGTCATGCTTCAGAAATGTGGAAAATGGTCTGTTTTCAAATGTTTTATTTTTGAACGTCAGTTCACATTTGTAGGTGGATCATCAGTGTTAGAGCTAAAATTAGCATGTTTAAAGTGATTTTCATGCTTCCAGGGGCTCGGGAAGTGAAACAAATACCATTTGGAGGCATTTAATGTTCGAGCAAAAACGGCTGATTTTCGACAAAAGAGATAACACCCCCCCATTACGTCATGCTTCAGAAATGTGGAAAATGGTCCGTTTTCAAATGTTTTATTTTTGAACGTCAGTTCACATTTGTAGGTGGATCATCAGTGTTAGAGCTAAAATTAGCATGTTTAAAGTGATTTTCATGCTTCCAGGGGCTCGGGAAGTTAATTAAATACCATTTGGAGGCATTTAATGTTCGAGCAAAAACGGCTGATTTTCGACAAAAGAAATAACACCCCCCCATTACGTCATGCTTCAGAAATGTGGAAAATGGTCCGTTTTCAAATGTTTTATTTTTGAACGTCAGTTCACATTTGTAGGTGGATCATCAGTGTTAGAGCTAAAATTAGCATGTTTAAAGTGATTTTCATGCTTCCAGAGGCCCAAAACACAAGATTTATGGAATGGTTAAAAGTGCATGAAAATGGCCAATTTACTCACTCTGAGTTCTCAAAAAGGGTTTCTTCACCCCGGGAAGTTAATTAAATACCATTTGGAGGCATTTAATGTTCGAGCAAAAACGGCTGATTTTCGACAAAAGAGATAACACCCCCCCATTACGTCATGCTTCAGAAATGTGGAAAATGGTCCGTTTTCAAATGTTTTATTTTTGAACGTCAGTTCACATTTGTAGGTGGATCATCAGTGTTAGAGCTAAAATTAGCATGTTTAAAGTTATTTTCATGCTTCCAGGGGCCCAAAACACAAGATTTATGGAATGGTTAAAAGTGCATGAAAATGGCCAATTTACTCACTCTGAGTTCTCAAAAAGGGTTTCTTCACCCCGGGAAGTTAATTAAATACCATTTGGAGGCATTTAATGTTCGAGCAAAAACAGCTGATTTTCGACAAAAGAGATAACACCCCCCCATTACGTCATGCTTCAGAAATGTGGAAAATGGTCCGTTTTCAAATGTTTTATTTTTGAACGTCAGTTCACATTTGTAGGTGGATCATCAGTGTTAGAGCTAAAATTAGCATGTTTAAAGTGATTTTCATGCTTCCAGGGGCTCGGGAAGTGAAATAAATACCATTTGGAGGCATTTAATGTTCAAGCAAAAACGGCTGATTTTCGACAAAAGAGATAACACCCCCCCATTACGGCATGCTTCAGAAATGTGGAAAATGGTCCGTTTTCAAATGTTTTATTTTTGAACGTCAGTTCACATTTGTAGGTGGATCATCAGTGTTAGAGCTAAAATTAGCATGTTTAAAGTGATTTTCATGCTTCCAGGGGCTCGGGAAGTGAAATAAATACCATTTGGAGGCATTTAATGTTCGAGCAAAAACGGCTGATTTTCGACAAAAGAGATAACACCCCCCCATTACGTCATGCTTCAGAAATGTGGAAAATGGTCCGTTTTCAAATGTTTTATTTTTGAACGTCAGTTCACATTGTTAGGTGGATCATCAGTGTTAGAGCTAAAATTAGCATGTTTAAAGTGATTTTCATGCTTCCAGGGGCCCAAAACACAAGATTTATGGAATGGTTTAAAGTGCATGAAAATGGCCAATTTACTCACTCTGAGTTCTCAAAAAGGGTTTCTTCACCCCGGGAAGTTAATTAAATACCATTTGGAGGCATTTAATGTTCGAGCAAAAACGGCTGATTTTCGACAAAAGAGATAACACCCCCCCATTACGTCATGCTTCAGAAATGTGGAAAATGGTCCGTTTTCAAATGTTTTATTTTTGAACGTCAGTTCACATTTGTAGGTGGATCATCAGTGTTAGAGCTAAAATTAGCATGTTTAAAGTGATTTTCATGCTTCCAGGGTCTCGGGAAGTGAAATAAATACCATTTGGAGGCATTTATTGTTCGAGCAAAAACGGCTGATTTTCGACAAAAGAGATAACACCCCCCCATTACGTCATGCTTCAGAAATGTGGAAAATGGTCCGTTTTCAAATGTTTTATTTTTGAACGTCAGTTCACATTTGTAGGTGGATCATCAGTGTTAGAGCTAAAATTTGCATGTTTAAAGTGATTTTCATGCTTCCAGGGGCTAGGGAAGTTAATTAAATACCATTTGGAGGCATTTAATGTTCGAGCAAAAACGGCTGATTTTCGACAAAAGAGAAACACCCCCCCATTATGTCATGCTTCAGAAATGTGGAAAATGGTCCGTTTTCAAATGTTTTATTTTTGAACGTCAGTTCACATTTGTAGGTGGATCATCAGTGTTAGAGCTAAAATTAGCATGTTTAAAGTGATTTTCATGCTTCCAGGGGCTCGGGAAGTTAATTAATTACCATTTGGAGGCATTTAATGTTCGAGCAAAAACGGCTGATTTTCGACATAAGAGATAACACCCCCCCATTACGTCATGCTTCAGAAATGTGGAAAATGGTCCTTTTTCAAATGTTTTATTTTTGAACGTCAGTTCACATTTGTAGGTGGATCATCAGTGTTAGAGCTAAAATTAGCATGTTTAAAGTGATTTTCATGCTTCCAGGGGCTCGGGAAGTTAATTAAATACCATTTGGAGGCATTTAATGTTCGAGCAAAAATGGCTGATTTTCGACAAAAGAGATAACACCCCCCCATTACGTCATGCTTCAGAAATGTGGAAAATGGTCTGTTTTCAAATGTTTTATTTTTGAACGTCAGTTCACATTTGTAGGTGGATCATCAGTGTTAGAGCTAAAATTAGCATGTTTAAAGTGATTTTCATGCTTCCAGGGGCTCGGGAAGTGAAACAAATACCATTTGGAGGCATTTAATGTTCGAGCAAAAACGGCTGATTTTCGACAAAAGAGATAACACCCCCCCATTACGTCATGCTTCAGAAATGTGGAAAATGGTCCGTTTTCAAATGTTTTATTTTTGAACGTCAGTTCACATTTGTAGGTGGATCATCAGTGTTAGAGCTAAAATTAGCATGTTTAAAGTGATTTTCATGCTTCCAGGGGCTCGAGAAGTGAAATAAATACCATTTGGAGGCATTTAATGTTCGAGCAAAAACGGCAGATTTTCGACAAAAGAGATAACACCCCCCCATTACGTCATGCTTCAGAAATGTGGAAAATGGTCCGTTTTCAAATGTTTTATTTTTGAACGTCAGTTCACATTTGTAGGTGGATCATGAGTGTTAGAGCTAAAATTAGCATGTTTAAAGTGATTTTCATGCTTCCAGGGGCCCAAAACACAAGATTTATGGAATGGTTAAAAGTGCATGAAAATGGCCAATTTACTCACTCTGAGTTCTCAAAAAGGGTTTCTTCACCCCGGGAAGTTAATTAAATACCATTTGGAGGCATTTAATGTTCGAGCAAAAACGGCTGATTTTCGACAAAAGAGATAACACCCCCCCATTACGTCATGCTTCAGAAATGTGGAAAATGGTCCGTTTTCAAATGTTTTATTTTTGAACGTCAGTTCACATTTGTAGGTGAATCATCAGTGTTAGAGCTAAAATTAGCATGTTTAAAGTGATTTTCATGCTTCCAGGGGCCCAAAACACAAGATTTATGGAATGGTTAAAAGTGCATGAAAATGGCCAATTTACTCACTCTGAGTTCTCAAAAAGGGTTTCTTCACCCCGGGAAGTTAATTAAATACCATTTGGAGGCATTTAATGTTCGAGCAAAAACGGCTGATTTTCGACAAAAGAGATAACACCCCCCCATTACGTCATGCTTCAGAAATGTGGAAAATGGTCCGTTTTCAAATGTTTTATTTTTGAACGTCAGTTCACATTTGTAGGTGGATCATCAGTGTTAGAGCTAAAATTAGCATGTTTAAAGTGATTTTCATGCTTCCAGGGGCTCGGGAAGTTAATTAAATACCATTTGGAGGCATTTAATGTTCGAGCAAAAACGGCTGATTTTCGACAAAAGAAATAACACCCCCCCATTACGTCATGCTTCAGAAATGTGGAAAATGGTCCGTTTTCAAATGTTTTATTTTTGAACGTCAGTTCACATTTGTAGGTGGATCATCAGTGTTAGAGCTAAAATTAGCATGTTTAAAGTGATTTTCATGCTTCCAGGGGCCCAAAACACAAGATTTATGGAAAGGTTAAAAGTGCATGAAAATGGCCAATTTACTCACTCTGAGTTCTCAAAAAGGGTTTCTTCACCCCGGGAAGTTAATTAAATACCATTTGGAGGCATTTAATGTTCGAGCAAAAATGGCTGATTTTCGACAAAAGAGATAACACCCCCCCATTACGTCATGCTTCAGAAATGTGGAAAATGGTCTGTTTTCAAATGTTTTATTTTTGAACGTCAGTTCACATTTGTAGGTGGATCATCAGTGTTAGAGCTAAAATTAGCATGTTTAAAGTGATTTTCATGCTTCCAGGGGCTCGGGAAGTGAAACAAATACCATTTGGAGGCATTTAATGTTCGAGCAAAAACGGCTGATTTTCGACAAAAGAGATAACACCCCCCCATTACGTCATGCTTCAGAAATGTGGAAAATGGTCCGTTTTCAAATGTTTTATTTTTGAACGTCAGTTCACATTTGTAGGTGGATCATCAGTGTTAGAGCTAAAATGTGCATGTTTAAAGTGATTTTCATGCTTCCAGGGGCTCGGGAAGTTAATTAAATACCATTTGGAGGCATTTAATGTTCGAGCAAAAACGGCTGATTTTCGACAATAGAGATAACATCCCCCCATTACGTCATGCTTCAGAAATGTGGAAAATGGTCCGTTTTCAAATGTTTTATTTTTGAACGTCAGTTCACATTTGTAGGTGGATCATCAGTGTTAGAGCTAAAATTAGCATGTTTAAAGTGATTTTCATGCTTCCAGGGGCCCAAAACACAAGATTTATGGAATGGTTAAAAGTGCATGAAAATGGCCAATTTACTCACTCTGAGTTCTCAAAAAGGGTTTCTTCACCCCGGGAAGTTAATTAAATACCATTTGGAGGCATTTAATGTTCGAGCAAAAATGGCTGATTTTCGACAAAAGAGATAACACCCCCCCATTACGTCATGCTTCAGAAATGTGGAAAATGGTCCGTTTTCAAATGTTTTATTTTTGAACGTCAGTTCACATTTGTAGGTGGATCATCAGTGTTAGAGCTAAAATTAGCATGTTTAAAGTGATTTTCATGCTTCCAGGGGCTCGGGAAGTGAAATAAATACCATTTGGAGGCATTTAATGTTCGAGCAAAAACGGCTGATTTTCGACAAAAGAGATAACACCCCCCCATTACGTCATGCTTCAGAAATGTGGAAAATGGTCCGTTTTCAAATGTTTTATTTTTGAACGTCAGTTCACATTTGTAGGTGGATCATCAGTGTTAGAGCTAAAATTAGCATGTTTAAAGTGATTTTCATGCTTCCAGGGGCTCGAGAAGTGAAATAAATACCATTTGGAGGCATTTAATGTTCGAGCAAAAACGGCAGATTTTCGACAAAAGAGATAACACCCCCCCATTACGTCATGCTTCAGAAATGTGGAAAATGGTCCGTTTTCAAATGTTTTATTTTTGAACGTCAGTTCACATTTGTAGGTGGATCATGAGTGTTAGAGCTAAAATTAGCATGTTTAAAGTGATTTTCATGCTTCCAGGGGCCCAAAACACAAGATTTATGGAATGGTTAAAAGTGCATGAAAATGGCCAATTTACTCACTCTGAGTTCTCAAAAAGGGTTTCTTCACCCCGGGAAGTTAATTAAATACCATTTGGAGGCATTTAATGTTCGAGCAAAAACGGCTGATTTTCGACAAAAGAGATAACACCCCCCCATTACGTCATGCTTCAGAAATGTGGAAAATGGTCCGTTTTCAAATGTTTTATTTTTGAACGTCAGTTCACATTTGTAGGTGAATCATCAGTGTTAGAGCTAAAATTAGCATGTTTAAAGTGATTTTCATGCTTCCAGGGGCCCAAAACACAAGATTTATGGAATGGTTAAAAGTGCATGAAAATGGCCAATTTACTCACTCTGAGTTCTCAAAAAGGGTTTCTTCACCCCGGGAAGTTAATTAAATACCATTTGGAGGCATTTAATGTTCGAGCAAAAACGGCTGATTTTCGACAAAAGAGATAACACCCCCCCATTACGTCATGCTTCAGAAATGTGGAAAATGGTCCGTTTTCGAATGTTTTATTTTTGAACGTCAGTTCACATTTGTAGGTGGATCATCAGTGTTAGAGCTAAAATTAGCATGTTTAAAGTGATTTTCATGCTTCCAGGGGCTCGGGAAGTTAATTAAATACCATTTGGAGGCATTTAATGTTCGAGCAAAAACGGCTGATTTTCGACAAAAGAAATAACACCCCCCCATTACGTCATGCTTCAGAAATGTGGAAAATGGTCCGTTTTCAAATGTTTTATTTTTGAACGTCAGTTCACATTTGTAGGTGGATCATCAGTGTTAGAGCTAAAATTAGCATGTTTAAAGTGATTTTCATGCTTCCAGGGGCCCAAAACACAAGATTTATGGAATGGTTAAAAGTGCATGAAAATGGCCAATTTACTCACTCTGAGTTCTCAAAAAGGGTTTCTTCACCCCGGGAAGTTAATTAAATACCATTTGGAGGCATTTAATGTTCGAGCAAAAACGGCTGATTTTCGACAAAAGAGATAATACCCCCCCATTACGTCATGCTTCAGAAATGTGGAAAATGGTCCGTTTTCAAATGTTTTATTTTTGAACGTCAGTTCACATTTGTAGGTGGATCATCAGTGTTAGAGCTAAAATTAGCATGTTTAAAGTTATTTTCATGCTTCCAGGGGCCCAAAACACAAGATTTATGGAATGGTTAAAAGTGCATGAAAATGGCCAATTTACTCACTCTGAGTTCTCAAAAAGGGTTTCTTCACCCCGGGAAGTTAATTAAATACCATTTGGAGGCATTTAATGTTCGAGCAAAAACAGCTGATTTTCGACAAAAGAGATAACACCCCCCCATTACGTCATGCTTCAGAAATGTGGAAAATGGTCCGTTTTCAAATGTTTTATTTTTGAACGTCAGTTCACATTTGTAGGTGGATCATCAGTGTTAGAGCTAAAATTAGCATGTTTAAAGTGATTTTCATGCTTCCAGGGGCTCGGGAAGTGAAATAAATACCATTTGGAGGCATTTAATGTTCGAGCAAAAACGGCTGATTTTCGACAAAAGAGATAACACCCCCCCATTACGGCATGCTTCAGAAATGTGGAAAATGGTCCGTTTTCAAATGTTTTATTTTTGAACGTCAGTTCACATTTGTAGGTGGATCATCAGTGTTAGAGCTAAAATTAGCATGTTTAAAGTGATTTTCATGCTTCCAGGGGCTCGGGAAGTGAAATAAATACCATTTGGAGGCATTTAATGTTCGAGCAAAAACGGCTGATTTTCGACAAAAGAGATAACACCCCCCCATTACGTCATGCTTCAGAAATGTGGAAAATGGTCCGTTTTCAAATGTTTTATTTTTGAACGTCAGTTCACATTTGTAGGTGGATCATCAGTGTTAGAGCTAAAATTAGCATGTTTAAAGTGATTTTCATGCTTCCAGGGGCCCAAAACACAAGATTTATGGAATGGTTTAAAGTGCATGAAAATGGCCAATTTACTCACTCTGAGTTCTCAAAAAGGGTTTCTTCACCCCGGGAAGTTAATTAAATACCATTTGGAGGCATTTAATGTTCGAGCAAAAACGGCTGATTTTCGACAAAATAGATAACACCCCCCCATTACGTCATGCTTCAGAAATGTGGAAAATGGTCCGTTTTCAAATGTTTTATTTTTGAACGTCAGTTCACATTTGTAGGTGGATCATCAGTGTTAGAGCTAAAATTAGCATGTTTAAAGTGATTTTCATGCTTCCAGGGGCTCGGGAAGTTAATTAAATACCATTTGGAGGCATTTAATGTTCGAGCAAAAACGGCTGATTTTCGACAAAAGAGATAACACCCCCCCATTACGTCATGCTTCAGAAATGTGGAAAATGGTCCGTTTTCAAATGTTTTATTTTTGAACGTCAGTTCACATTTGTAGGTGGATCATCAGTGTTAGAGCTAAAATTAGCATGTTTAAAGTGATTTTCATGCTTCCAGGGGCCCAAAACACAAGATTTATGGAATGGTTAAAAGTGCATGAAAATGGCCAATTTACTCACTCTGAGTTCTCAAAAAGGGTTTCTTCACCCCGGGAAGTTAATTAAATACCATTTGGAGGCATTTAATGTTCGAGCAAAAACGGCTGATTTTCGACAAAAGAGATAACACCCCCCCATTACGTCATGCTTCAGAAATGTGGAAAATGGTCCGTTTTCAAATGTTTTATTTTTGAACGTCAGTTCACATTTGTAGGTGGATCATCAGTGTTAGAGCTAAAATTAGCATGTTTAAAGTTATTTTCATGCTTCCAGGGGCCCAAAACACAAGATTTATGGAATGGTTAAAAGTGCATGAAAATGGCCAATTTACTCACTCTGAGTTCTCAAAAAGGGTTTCTTCACCCCGGGAAGTTAATTAAATACCATTTGAGGCATTTAATGTTCGAGCAAAAACGGCTGATTTTCGACAAAAGAGATAACACCCCCCCATTACGTCATGCTTCAGAAATGTGGAAAATGGTCCGTTTTCAAATGTTTTATTTTTGAACGTCAGTTCACATTTGTAGGTGGATCATCAGTGTTAGAGCTAAAATTAGCATGTTTAAAGTGATTTTCATGCTTCCAGGGGTTCGGGAAGTGAAATAAATACCATTTGGAGGCATTTAATGTTCGAGCAAAAACGGCTGATTTTCGACAAAAGAGATAACACCCCCCCATTACGTCATGCTTCAGAAATGTGGAAAATGGTCCGTTTTCAAATGTTTTATTTTTGAACGTCAGTTCACATTTGTAGGTGGATCATCAGTGTTAGAGCTAAAATTAGCATGTTTAAAGTGATTTTCATGCTTCCAGGGGCTCGGGAAGTGAAATAAATACCATTTGGAGGCATTTAATGTTCGAGCAAAAACGGCTTATTTTCGACAAAAGAGATAACACCCCCCCATTACGTCATGCTTCAGAAATGTGGAAAATGGTCCGTTTTCAAATGTTTTATTTTTGAACGTCAGTTCACATTTGTAGGTGGATCATCAGTGTTAGAGCTAAAATGTGCATGTTTAAAGTGATTTTCATGCTTCCAGGGGCTCGGGAAGTTAATTAAATACCATTTGGAGGCATTTAATGTTCGAGCAAAAACGGCTGATTTTCGACAATAGAGATAACATCCCCCCATTACGTCATGCTTCAGAAATGTGGAAAATGGTCCGTTTTCAAATGTTTTATTTTTGAACGTCAGTTCACATTTGTAGGTGGATCATCAGTGTTAGAGCTAAAATTAGCATGTTTAAAGTGATTTTCATGCTTCCAGGGGCCCAAAACACAAGATTTATGGAATGGTTAAAAGTGCATGAAAATGGCCAATTTACTCACTCTGAGTTCTCAAAAAGGGTTTCTTCACCCCGGGAAGTTAATTAAATACCATTTGGAGGCATTTAATGTTCGAGCAAAAATGGCTGATTTTCGACAAAAGAGATAACACCCCCCCATTACGTCATGCTTCAGAAATGTGGAAAATGGTCCGTTTTCAAATGTTTTATTTTTGAACGTCAGTTCACATTTGTAGGTGGATCATCAGTGTTAGAGCTAAAATTAGCATGTTTAAAGTGATTTTCATGCTTCCAGGGGCTCGGGAAGTGAAATAAATACCATTTGGAGGCATTTAATGTTCGAGCAAAAACGGCTGATTTTCGACAAAAGAGATAACACCCCCCCATTACGTCATGCTTCAGAAATGTGGAAAATGGTCCGTTTTCAAATGTTTTATTTTTGAACGTCAGTTCACATTTGTAGGTGGATCATCAGTGTTAGAGCTAAAATTAGCATGTTTAAAGTGATTTTCATGCTTCCAGGGGCTCGGGAAGTTAATTAAATACCATTTGGAGGCATTTAATGTTCGAGCAAAAACGGCTGATTTTCGACAAAAGAGATAACACCCCCCCATTACGTCATGCTTCAGAAATGTGGAAAATGGTCCGTTTTCAAATGTTTTATTTTTGAACGTCAGTTCACATTTGTAGGTGGATCATCAGTGTTAGAGCTAAAATTAGCATGTTTAAAGTGATTTTCATGCTTCCAGGGGCTCGGGAAGTTAATTAAATACCATTTGGAGGCATTTAATGTTCGAGCAAAAACGGCTGATTTTCGACAAAAGAGATAACACCCCCCCATTACGTCATGCTTCAGAAATGTGGAAAATGGTCCGTTTTCAAATGTTTTATTTTTGAACGTCAGTTCACATTTGTAGGTGGATCATCAGTGTTAGAGCTAAAATTAGCATGTTTAAAGTGATTTTCATGCTTCCAGGGGCCCAAAACACAAGATTTATGGAATGGTTAAAAGTGCATGAAAATGGCCAATTTACTCACTCTGAGTTCTCAAAAAGGGTTTCTTCACCCCGGGAAGTTAATTAAATACCATTTGGAGGCATTTAATGTTCGAGCAAAAACGGCTGATTTTTCGACAAAAGAGATAACACCCCCCCATTACGTCATGCTTCAGAAATGTGGAAAATGGTCCGTTTTCAAATGTTTTATTTTTGAACGTCAGTTCACATTTGTAGGTGGATCATCAGTGTTAGAGCTAAAATTAGCATGTTTAAAGTGATTTTCATGCTTCCAGGGGCCCAAAACACAAGATTTATGGAATGGTTAAAAGTGCATGAAAATGGCCAATTTACTCACTCTGAGTTCTCAAAAAGGGTTTCTTCACCCCGGGAAGTTAATTAAATACCATTTGGAGGCATTTAATGTTCGAGCAAAAACGGCTGATTTTCGACAAAATAGATAACACCCCCCCATTACGTCATGCTTCAGAAATGTGGAAAATGGTCCGTTTTCAAATGTTTTATTTTTGAACGTCAGTTCACATTTGTAGGTGGATCATCAGTGTTAGAGCTAAAATTAGCATGTTTAAAGTGATTTTCATGCTTCCAGGGGCTCGGGAAGTTAATTAAATACCATTTGGAGGCATTTAATGTTCGAGCAAAAACGGCTGATTTTCGACAAAAGAGATAACACCCCCCCATTACGTCATGCTTCAGAAATGTGGAAAATGGTCCGTTTTCAAATGTTTTATTTTTGAACGTCAGTTCACATTTGTAGGTGGATCATCAGTGTTAGAGCTAAAATTAGCATGTTTAAAGTGATTTTCATGCTTCCAGGGGCCCAAAACACAAGATTTATGGAATGGTTAAAAGTGCATGAAAATGGCCAATTTACTCACTCTGAGTTCTCAAAAAGGGTTTCTTCACCCCGGGAAGTTAATTAAATACCATTTGGAGGCATTTAATGTTCGAGCAAAAACGGCTGATTTTCGACAAAAGAGATAACACCCCCCCATTACGTCATGCTTCAGAAATGTGGAAAATGGTCCGTTTTCAAATGTTTTATTTTTGAACGTCAGTTCACATTTGTAGGTGGATCATCAGTGTTAGAGCTAAAATTAGCATGTTTAAAGTTATTTTCATGCTTCCAGGGGCCCAAAACACAAGATTTATGGAATGGTTAAAAGTGCATGAAAATGGCCAATTTACTCACTCTGAGTTCTCAAAAAGGGTTTCTTCACCCCGGGAAGTTAATTAAATACCATTTGAGGCATTTAATGTTCGAGCAAAAACGGCTGATTTTCGACAAAAGAGATAACACCCCCCCATTACGTCATGCTTCAGAAATGTGGAAAATGGTCCGTTTTCAAATGTTTTATTTTTGAACGTCAGTTCACATTTGTAGGTGGATCATCAGTGTTAGAGCTAAAATTAGCATGTTTAAAGTGATTTTCATGCTTCCAGGGGCTCGGGAAGTGAAATAAATACCATTTGGAGGCATTTAATGTTCGAGCAAAAACGGCTGATTTTCGACAAAAGAGATAACACCCCCCCATTACGTCATGCTTCAGAAATGTGGAAAATAGTCCGTTTTCAAATGTTTTATTTTTGAACGTCAGTTCACATTTGTAGGTGGATCATCAGTGTTAGAGCTAAAATGTGCATGTTTAAAGTGATTTTCATGCTTCCAGGGGCTCGGGAAGTTAATTAAATACCATTTGGAGGCATTTAATGTTCGAGCAAAAACGGCTGATTTTCGACAATAGAGATAACATCCCCCCATTACGTCATGCTTCAGAAATGTGGAAAATGGTCCGTTTTCAAATGTTTTATTTTTGAACGTCAGTTCACATTTGTAGGTGGATCATCAGTGTTAGAGCTAAAATTAGCATGTTTAAAGTGATTTTCATGCTTCCAGGGGCCCAAAACACAAGATTTATGGAATGGTTAAAAGTGCATGAAAATGGCCAATTTACTCACTCTGAGTTCTCAAAAAGGGTTTCTTCACCCCGGGAAGTTAATTAAATACCATTTGGAGGCATTTAATGTTCGAGCAAAAATGGCTGATTTTCGACAAAAGAGATAACACCCCCCCATTACGTCATGCTTCAGAAATGTGGAAAATGGTCCGTTTTCAAATGTTTTATTTTTGAACGTCAGTTCACATTTGTAGGTGGATCATCAGTGTTAGAGCTAAAATTAGCATGTTTAAAGTGATTTTCATGCTTCCAGGGGCTCGGGAAGTGAAATAAATACCATTTGGAGGCATTTAATGTTCGAGCAAAAACGGCTGATTTTCGACAAAAGAGATAACACCCCCCCATTACGTCATGCTTCAGAAATGTGGAAAATGGTCCGTTTTCAAATGTTTTATTTTTGAACGTCAGTTCACATTTGTAGGTGGATCATCAGTGTTAGAGCTAAAATTAGCATGTTTAAAGTGATTTTCATGCTTCCAGGGGCTCGGGAAGTTAATTAAATACCATTTGGAGGCATTTAATGTTCGAGCAAAAACGGCTGATTTTCGACAAAAGAGATAACACCCCCCCATTACGTCATGCTTCAGAAATGTGGAAAATGGTCCGTTTTCAAATGTTTTATTTTTGAACGTCAGTTCACATTTGTAGGTGGATCATCAGTGTTAGAGCTAAAATGTGCATGTTTAAAGTGATTTTCATGCTTCCAGGGGCTCGGGAAGTTAATTAAATACCATTTGGAGGCATTTAATGTTCGAGCAAAAACGGCTGATTTTCGACAATAGAGATAACATCCCCCCATTACGTCATGCTTCAGAAATGTGGAAAATGGTCCGTTTTCAAATGTTTTATTTTTGAACGTCAGTTCACATTTGTAGGTGGATCATCAGTGTTAGAGCTAAAATTAGCATGTTTAAAGTGATTTTCATGCTTCCAGGGGCCCAAAACACAAGATTTATGGAATGGTTAAAAGTGCATGAAAATGGCCAATTTACTCACTCTGAGTTCTCAAAAAGGGTTTCTTCACCCCGGGAAGTTAATTAAATACCATTTGGAGGCATTTAATGTTCGAGCAAAAATGGCTGATTTTCGACAAAAGAGATAACACCCCCCCATTACGTCATGCTTCAGAAATGTGGAAAATGGTCCGTTTTCAAATGTTTTATTTTTGAACGTCAGTTCACATTTGTAGGTGGATCATCAGTGTTAGAGCTAAAATTAGCATGTTTAAAGTGATTTTCATGCTTCCAGGGGCTCGGGAAGTGAAATAAATACCATTTGGAGGCATTTAATGTTCGAGCAAAAACGGCTGATTTTCGACAAAAGAGATAACACCCCCCCATTACGTCATGCTTCAGAAATGTGGAAAATGGTCCGTTTTCAAATGTTTTATTTTTGAACGTCAGTTCACATTTGTAGGTGGATCATCAGTGTTAGAGCTAAAATTAGCATGTTTAAAGTGATTTTCATGCTTCCAGGGGCTCGGGAAGTTAATTAAATACCATTTGGAGGCATTTAATGTTCGAGCAAAAACGGCTGATTTTCGACAAAAGAGATAACACCCCCCCATTACGTCATGCTTCAGAAATGTGGAAAATGGTCCGTTTTCAAATGTTTTATTTTTGAACGTCAGTTCACATTTGTAGGTGGATCATCAGTGTTAGAGCTAAAATTAGCATGTTTAAAGTGATTTTCATGCTTCCAGGGGCTCGGGAAGTTAATTAAATACCATTTGGAGGCATTTAATGTTCGAGCAAAAACGGCTGATTTTCGACAAAAGAGATAACATCCCCCCATTACGTCATGCTTCAGAAATGTGGAAAATGGTCCGTTTTCAAATGTTTTATTTTTGAACGTCAGTTCACATTTGTAGGTGGATCATCAGTGTTAGAGCTAAAATTAGCATGTTTAAAGTGATTTTCATGCTTCCAGGGGCCCAAAACACAAGATTTATGGAATGGTTAAAAGTGCATGAAAATGGCCAATTTACTCACTCTGAGTTCTCAAAAAGGGTTTCTTCACCCCGGGAAGTTAATTAAATACCATTTGGAGGCATTTAATGTTCGAGCAAAAACGGCTGATTTTTCGACAAAAGAGATAACACCCCCCCATTACGTCATGCTTCAGAAATGTGGAAAATGGTCCGTTTTCAAATGTTTTATTTTTGAACGTCAGTTCACATTTGTAGGTGGATCATCAGTGTTAGAGCTAAAATTAGCATGTTTAAAGTGATTTTCATGCTTCCAGGGGCCCAAAACACAAGATTTATGGAATGGTTAAAAGTGCATGAAAATGGCCAATTTACTCACTCTGAGTTCTCAAAAAGGGTTTTTTCACCCCGGGAAGTTAATTAAATACCATTTGGAGGCATTTAATGTTCGAGCAAAAACGGCTGATTTTCGACAAAATAGATAACACCCCCCCATTACGTCATGCTTCAGAAATGTGGAAAATGGTCCGTTTTCAAATGTTTTATTTTTGAACGTCAGTTCACATTTGTAGGTGGATCATCAGTGTTAGAGCTAAAATTAGCATGTTTAAAGTGATTTTCATGCTTCCAGGGGCTCGGGAAGTTAATTAAATACCATTTGGAGGCATTTAATGTTCGAGCAAAAACGGCTGATTTTCGACAAAAGAGATAACACCCCCCCATTACGTCATGCTTCAGAAATGTGGAAAATGGTCCGTTTTCAAATGTTTTATTTTTGAACGTCAGTTCACATTTGTAGGTGGATCATCAGTGTTAGAGCTAAAATTAGCATGTTTAAAGTGATTTTCATGCTTCCAGGGGCCCAAAACACAAGATTTATGGAATGGTTAAAAGTGCATGAAAATGGCCAATTTACTCACTCTGAGTTCTCAAAAAGGGTTTCTTCACCCCGGGAAGTTAATTAAATACCATTTGGAGGCATTTAATGTTCGAGCAAAAACGGCTGATTTTCGACAAAAGAGATAACACCCCCCCATTACGTCATGCTTCAGAAATGTGGAAAATGGTCCGTTTTCAAATGTTTTATTTTTGAACGTCAGTTCACATTTGTAGGTGGATCATCAGTGTTAGAGCTAAAATTAGCATGTTTAAAGTTATTTTCATGCTTCCAGGGGCCCAAAACACAAGATTTATGGAATGGTTAAAAGTGCATGAAAATGGCCAATTTACTCACTCTGAGTTCTCAAAAAGGGTTTCTTCACCCCGGGAAGTTAATTAAATACCATTTGAGGCATTTAATGTTCGAGCAAAAACGGCTGATTTTCGACAAAAGAGATAACACCCCCCCATTACGTCATGCTTCAGAAATGTGGAAAATGGTCCGTTTTCAAATGTTTTATTTTTGAACGTCAGTTCACATTTGTAGGTGGATCATCAGTGTTAGAGCTAAAATTAGCATGTTTAAAGTGATTTTCATGCTTCCAGGGGCTCGGGAAGTGAAATAAATACCATTTGGAGGCATTTAATGTTCGAGCAAAAACGGCTGATTTTCGACAAAAGAGATAACACCCCCCCATTACGTCATGCTTCAGAAATGTGGAAAATAGTCCGTTTTCAAATGTTTTATTTTTGAACGTCAGTTCACATTTGTAGGTGGATCATCAGTGTTAGAGCTAAAATGTGCATGTTTAAAGTGATTTTCATGCTTCCAGGGGCTCGGGAAGTTAATTAAATACCATTTGGAGGCATTTAATGTTCGAGCAAAAACGGCTGATTTTCGACAATAGAGATAACATCCCCCCATTACGTCATGCTTCAGAAATGTGGAAAATGGTCCGTTTTCAAATGTTTTATTTTTGAACGTCAGTTCACATTTGTAGGTGGATCATCAGTGTTAGAGCTAAAATTAGCATGTTTAAAGTGATTTTCATGCTTCCAGGGGCTCGGGAAGTTAATTAAATACCATTTGGAGGCATTTAATGTTCGAGCAAAAACGGCTGATTTTCGACAAAAGAGATAACACCCCCCCATTACGTCATGCTTCAGAAATGTGGAAAATGGTCCGTTTTCAAATGTTTTATTTTTGAACGTCAGTTCACATTTGTAGGTGGATCATCAGTGTTAGAGCTCAAATTAGCATGTTTAAAGTGATTTTCATGCTTCCAGGGGCCCAAAACACAAGATTTATGGAATGGTTAAAAGTGCATGAAAATGGCCAATTTACTCACTCTGAGTTCTCAAAAAGGGTTTCTTCACCCCGGGAAGTTAATTAAATACCATTTGGAGGCATTTAATGTTCGAGCAAAAACGGCTGATTTTCGACAAAAGAGATAACACCCCCCCATTACGTCATGCTTCAGAAATGTGGAAAATGGTCCGTTTTCAAATGTTTCATTTTTGAACGTCAGTTCACATTTGTAGGTGGATCATCAGTGTTAGAGCTAAAATTAGCATGTTTAAAGTGATTTTCATGCTTCCAGGGGCCC
The DNA here is from genome assembly GCF_964263255.1 of Lissotriton vulgaris. NCBI lineage: Eukaryota > Metazoa > Chordata > Amphibia > Caudata > Salamandridae > Lissotriton > Lissotriton vulgaris. Next base: position 292,032 of record NW_028246838.1, read on the forward strand.
AAAACACAAGATTTATGGAATGGTTAAAAGTGCATGAAAATGGCCAATTTACTCACTCTGAGTTCTCAAAAAGGGTTTCTTCACCCCGGGAAGTTAATTAAATACCATTTGGAGGCATTTAATGTTCGAGCAAAAACGGCTGATTTTCGACAAAAGAGATAACACCCCCCCATTACGTCATGCTTCAGAAATGTGGAAAATGGTCCGTTTTCAAGTGTTTTATTTTTGAACGTCAGTTCACATTTGTAGGTGGATCATCAGTGTTAGAGCTAAAATTAGCATGTTTAAAGTGATTTTCATGCTTCTAGGGGCCCAAAACACAAGATTTATGGAATGGTTAAAAGTGCATGAAAATGGCCAATTTACTCACTCTGAGTTCTCAAAAAGGGTTTCTTCACCCCGGGAAGTTAATTAAATACCATTTGGAGGCATTTAATGTTTGAGCAAAAACGGCTGATTTTCGACAAAAGAAATAACACCCCCCCATTACGTCATGCTTCAGAAATGTGGAAAATGGTCCGTTTTTAAATGTTTTATTTTTGAACGTCAGTTCACATTTGTAGGTGGATCATCAGTGTTAGAGCTAAAATTAGCATGTTTAAAGTGATTTTCATGCTTCCAGGGGCCCAAAACACAAGATTTATGGAATGGTTAAAAGTGCATGAAAATGGCCAATTTACTCACTCTGAGTTCTCAAAAAGGGTTTCTTCACCCCGGGAAGTTAATTAAATACCATTTGGAGGCATTTAATGTTCGAGCAAAAACGGCTGATTTTCGACAAAAGAGATAACACCCCCCCATTACGTCATGCTTCAGAAATGTGGAAAATGGTCCGTTTTCAAATGTTTTATTTTTGAACGTCAGTTCACATTTGTAGGTGGATCATCAGTGTTAGAGCTAAAATTAGCATGTTTAAAGTTATTTTCATGCTTCCAGGGGCCCAAAACACAAGATTTATGGAATGGTTAAAAGTGCATGAAAATGGCCAATTTACTCACTCTGAGTTCTCAAAAAGGGTTTCTTCACCCCGGGAAGTTAATTAAATACCATTTGGAGGCATTTAATGTTCGAGCAAAAACAGCTGATTTTCGACAAAAGAGATAACACCCCCCCATTACGTCATGCTTCAGAAATGTGGAAAATGGTCCGTTTTCAAATGTTTTATTTTTGAACGTCAGTTCACATTTGTAGGTGGATCATCAGTGTTAGAGCTAAAATTAGCATGTTTAAAGTGATTTTCATGCTTCCAGGGGCTCGGGAAGTGAAATAAATACCATTTGGAGGCATTTAATGTTCGAGCAAAAACGGCTGATTTTCGACAAAAGAGATAACACCCCCCCATTACGGCATGCTTCAGAAATGTGGAAAATGGTCCGTTTTCAAATGTTTTATTTTTGAACGTCAGTTCACATTTGTAGGTGGATCATCAGTGTTAGAGCTAAAATTAGCATGTTTAAAGTGATTTTCATGCTTCCAGGGGCTCGGGAAGTGAAATAAATACCATTTGGAGGCATTTAATGTTCGAGCAAAAACGGCTGATTTTCGACAAAAGAGATAACACCCCCCCATTACGTCATGCTTCAGAAATGTGGAAAATGGTCCGTTTTCAAATGTTTTATTTTTGAACGTCAGTTCACATTTGTAGGTGGATCATCAGTGTTAGAGCTAAAATTAGCATGTTTAAAGTGATTTTCATGCTTCCAGGGGCCCAAAACACAAGATTTATGGAATGGTTTAAAGTGCATGAAAATGGCCAATTTACTCACTCTGAGTTCTCAAAAAGGGTTTCTTCACCCCGGGAAGTTAATTAAATACCATTTGGAGGCATTTAATGTTCGAGCAAAAACGGCTGATTTTCGACAAAAGAGATAACACCCCCCCATTACGTCATGCTTCAGAAATGTGGAAAATGGTCCGTTTTCAAATGTTTTATTTTTGAACGTCAGTTCACATTTGTAGGTGGATCATCAGTGTTAGAGCTAAAATTAGCATGTTTAAAGTGATTTTCATGCTTCCAGGGGCTCGGGAAGTTAATTAAATACCATTTGGAGGCATTTAATGTTCGAGCAAAAACGGCTGATTTTCGACAAAAGAGATAACACCCCCCCATTACGTCATGCTTCAGAAATGTGGAAAATGGTCCGTTTTCAAATGTTTTATTTTTGAACGTCAGTTCACATTTGTAGGTGGATCATCAGTGTTAGAGCTAAAATTAGCATGTTTAAAGTGATTTTCATGCTTCCAGGGGCCCAAAACACAAGATTTATGGAATGGTTAAAAGTGCATGAAAATGGCCAATTTACTCACTCTGAGTTCTCAAAAAGGGTTTCTTCACCCCGGGAAGTTAATTAAATACCATTTGGAGGCATTTAATGTTCGAGCAAAAACGGCTGATTTTCGACAAAAGAGATAACACCCCCCCATTACGTCATGCTTCAGAAATGTGGAAAATGGTCCGTTTTCAAATGTTTTATTTTTGAACGTCAGTTCACATTTGTAGGTGGATCATCAGTGTTAGAGCTAAAATTAGCATGTTTAAAGTGATTTTCATGCTTCCAGGGGCCCAAAACACAAGATTTATGGAATGGTTAAAAGTGCATGAAAATGGCCAATTTACTCACTCTGAGTTCTCAAAAAGCGTTTCTTCACCCCGGGAAGTTAATTAAATACCATTTGGAGGCATTTAATGTTCGAGCAAAAACGGCTGATTTTCGACAAAAGAGATAACACCCCCCCATTACGTCATGCTTCAGAAATGTGGAAAATGGTCCGTTTTCAAGTGTTTTATTTTTGAACGTCAGTTCACATTTGTAGGTGGATCATCAGTGTTAGAGCTAAAATTAGCATGTTTAAAGTGATTTTCATGCTTCTAGGGGCCCAAAACACAAGATTTATGGAATGGTTAAAAGTGCATGAAAATGGCCAATTTACTCACTCTGAGTTCTCAAAAAGGGTTTCTTCACCCCGGGAAGTTAATTAAATACCATTTGGAGGCATTTAATGTTCGAGCAAAAACGGCTGATTTTCGACAAAAGAGATAACACCCCCCCATTACGTCATGCTTCAGAAATGTGGAAAATGGTCCGTTTTCAAAAGTTTTATTTTTGAACGTCAGTTCACATTTGTAGGTGGATCATCAGTGTTAGAGCTAAAATTAGCATGTTTAAAGTGATTTTCATGCTTCCAGGGGCTCGGGAAGTGAAATAAATACCATTTGGAGGCATTTAATGTTCGGGCAAAAACGGCTGATTTTCGACAAAAGAGATAACACCCCCCCATTACGTCATGCTTCAGAAATGTGGAAAATGGTCCGTTTTCAAATGTTTTATTTTTGAACGTCAGTTCACATTTGTAGGTGGATCATCAGTGTTAGAGCTAAAATTAGCATGTTTAAAGTGATTTTCATGCTTCCAGGGGCTCGGGAAGTGAAATAAATACCATTTGGAGGCATTTAATGTTCGAGCAAAAACGGCTGATTTTCGACAAAAGAGATAACACCCCCCCATTACGTCATGCTTCAGAAATGTGGAAAATGGTCCGTTTTCAAATGTTTTATTTTTGAACGTCAGTTCACATTTGTAGGTGGATCATCAGTGTTAGAGCTAAAATTAGCATGTTTAAAGTGATTTTCATGCTTCCAGGGGTTCGGGAAGTGAAATAAATACCATTTGGAGGCATTTAATGTTCGAGCAAAAACGGCTGATTTTCGACAAAAGAGATAACACCCCCCCATTACGTCATGCTTCAGAAATGTGGAAAATGGTCCGTTTTCAAATGTTTTATTTTTGAACGTCAGTTCACATTTGTAGGTGGATCATCAGTGTTAGAGCTAAAATTAGCATGTTTAAAGTGATTTTCATGCTTCCAGGGGCTCGGGAAGTTAATTAAATACCATTTGGAGGCATTTAATGTTCGAGCAAAAACGGCTGATTTTCGACAAAAGAGATAACACCCCCCCATTACGTCATGCTTCAGAAATGTGGAAAATGGTCCGTTTTCAAATGTTTTATTTTTGAACGTCAGTTCACATTTGTAGGTGGATCATCAGTGTTAGAGCTAAAATTAGCATGTTTAAAGTGATTTTCATGCTTCCAGGGGCCCAAAACACAAGATTTATGGAATGGTTAAAAGTGCATGAAAATGGCCAATTTACTCACTCTGAGTTCTCAAAAAGGGTTTCTTCACCCCGGGAAGTTAATTAAATACCATTTGGAGGCATTTAATGTTCGAGCAAAAACGGCTGATTTTCGACAAAAGAGATAACACCCCCCCATTACGTCATGCTTCAGAAATGTGGAAAATGGTCCGTTTTCAAATGTTTTATTTTTGAACGTCAGTTCACATTTGTAGGTGGATCATCAGTGTTAGAGCTAAAATTAGCATGTTTAAAGTGATTTTCATGCTTCCAGGGGCCCAAAACACAAGATTTATGGAATGGTTAAAAGTGCATGAAAATGGCCAATTTACTCACTCTGAGTTCTCAAAAAGCGTTTCTTCACCCCGGGAAGTTAATTAAATACCATTTGGAGGCATTTAATGTTCGAGCAAAAACGGCTGATTTTCGACAAAAGAGATAACACCCCCCCATTACGTCATGCTTCAGAAATGTGGAAAATGGTCCGTTTTCAAGTGTTTTATTTTTGAACGTCAGTTCACATTTGTAGGTGGATCATCAGTGTTAGAGCTAAAATTAGCATGTTTAAAGTGATTTTCATGCTTCTAGGGGCCCAAAACACAAGATTTATGGAATGGTTAAAAGTGCATGAAAATGGCCAATTTACTCACTCTGAGTTCTCAAAAAGGGTTTCTTCACCCCGGGAAGTTAATTAAATACCATTTGGAGGCATTTAATGTTCGAGCAAAAACGGCTGATTTTCGACAAAAGAGATAACACCCCCCCATTACGTCATGCTTCAGAAATGTGGAAAATGGTCCGTTTTCAAATGTTTTATTTTTGAACGTCAGTTCA